>NW_027042688.1:3000000-3298984 GCF_036327395.1 Knufia obscura | reverse complement strand
CTCGGAGACTCGGCGATTTCGACTGATTCACGTCTTCCAGCAGTATTTTGGCGTCTGTGACGACTCTGGCGGCGTGACCTCTTCTGTCGCGCACCGTCCTCGATGTCTTTTACGTCAGCGGTGCTCCGCTTTCTGGGCCTCAGGACATCATGGAGTGAAGGCAAACTAGAGTCCGAATTTGTGTCACTGTCAGGCCCGCTATTCTGGCATCATAGTTAGCCCAGGCTCGCTACCATTCTGAGTACGACTTACATCAACACTTTCCCTCAGACTGATCATCTCAGTTGAACATGGAGACTTAGGATTGTCAACTGAGGCCCCGTGTTCACTAGAAGATTCCATGCCGAACAAACGCTTCGAGCCTCAAGGCGGATCCGAGGTTCTATCTGCGATAATAGAAGATTTGTACGAATTATGAGCCAGGAAATATGTAAAGGCTGCAGCAGCTGGTAGTGGGAGTGGGAGTGATATTGCAAGATGCTGACCAGAACTTATAGCCCAGAGAACGGGACGCGGCTGCCAGTGTTCCTATTGCTCAGGCTTGCAACTTCCTCGTTTAGCAAGGCCGCCATTCCAATGTGCACATGGTGAGACATGCAAGAGTTCGGCTCGACCGCACAAGGCACACACAACCAAGGCCTCACCACGAAGCCCGGCGTACACTTGAGACCTGCTCGCCATCCTCTACCATCGCAACACACCCACTATCCACAGGCTCTTCGCTGGGCCGTCCTAGACGTTCTGGCAACACCTTGTATAGCTGGAGTAGATTGGCAGGCAGCTCAGTGCTGAGAGAAGTCGTCGACCCACTACAGTAATGCGCAGAAAGCGCTAAAAGGATGTCTTCCGGTTCGCCACCGTTCCTCTCTATTCAGCCTGACCATACATCGCCTCCTTCGTCCACTACTAACGTAGAGCTTCATGCTAATTAGGCTTGTACGACATGTCGTGCACCTTTTGCAGCCTAATAATGCCGTCGCTGTTCGTCGGCTAAAGACACCTGCGCCTGGCTGTTGCTGCGGGTAGATTGTATTGGCTACCGTCGTAATACACTAAGTATACTCCGTCTCTGTATATTCTATACCCTACTAGCCGTCTCGCGACTGTCCTTGTTACAGCCGCTGACCCATGTAATGTAACAGTCCAAGGCAGAGTTGCGATCGTCACCGTCTCTGTCTAAAGTGGTTACTTCTACCGACCCACGAACCTTGCTTACTGCAGTGCCGCCACTGACATCGGTATCGCGAGGTATAATCGCCATTGGTGGTCTCCATTATCCACCACAACGATATCTCGTCCTACATATTATCTCGTCACACAAGCGTACACAATATCTGTCGCATTAGTAGCGCGACACTCCACCAATTCGTTCATGTCATAGATGTGTTGTCAGAGGATACTGGGATAGTCCGGTAGCTTTTGTAAGTAGCTGGCGAGACATTTTCGAGTTTGGCGCCTCTGCAGGTGTCCGGCGCGGTTTAAGTTAGGTAGAGTGGTCGAGGTTGTGATCATTCGAATGTAGATCAGTGTAGAAATGTCACCAGAAGTCTATCTTACGGCAGGGTCGTTGTGGGCGCCGAGAGCACCGCTTACTGAGTAAAGTACCAACATGAAGGCGATCCCTATAGCTGGTGACGATAAGATCGCAGATAAAACCAAGGGGTGAAGCTGTGAGGTTATGGTGCCAGCCATAGTGGTACGTCTCTCGACCAAAGACCGGCCTGATAAACTAGTCCGGAGATGGCCAACTTTCGTCGCTGGTTTACTGATGCTCCGTGGCGTTGGATATTACTGGCTGTGCGTGCTTCATATGTCCTATTTCCTGGGTGAGCAGGGGTCGCGTTTCACCATCGACGAAGCACCGGGTATGGCGCGACGCCGAGCACTGCTGCCTAGAGTGGATCTGTCCGGGTGAGCGTCGGGTGAGGCTGACCCACGTGACGGTGAGCCGGGGTTGAGCCAAAGCGGCCTCACCCTAGGCCCGAGCGAGCCGCGAGCTCGATGCAGTTTTTACTCATCTTGGCACAGGTAGTTTCGAACAAGGCAACATGCCACAACGCACCGTCATTGCACCTCTTACTGTCCTGTGCTACAGTTGTGGCGCCTGCAGCATCCTATAAATGATTTGAGGTTTAGATCGGAACCCAAACAATAATCTTGCCCAAGGTGAAGCGGTAGCATTTATTCTGCAGTCTCGAACCATCTACAGCTCCTAGACTGGTGTACTCGTCGTCGAAAGTGTGGTTTCTCTCCCTTCCTAATCAGCTACTCACTGATAAATCCAGGAGTGAGCGGGTTTTGGCTATGGTAGCCTTCCGTCGTGTCCGACGTAATGTTTTCCGGTTGCGAGAGCCTGGAGGTCGGCCACGAGAAGACTGCTTCGCCAACTTTGGTTGGCTCGGTCTTTCCGCTTCCAGTGACTCAATGCGGGGTATCGTGGAGCTATTCCACGATTCAGGTACAGGCGGCACCTTGATCACCAAGCCTGGCTGTCTCCGAATCTGTGTTTGCTCTGATTCCTCCAATCCTTGCCAAATTTCAGCTTCGCCTACCTGCTCATAATCTTCCATAAGCACATTGTCCTCGACCTCGTACATGACCATCCCAAAACCATCAGCACCGTCGTCTCGACACGATTCTCCCGATCCAACTTTCGTACAGCTGACTTCTTGTTCGTTCGCTGTCATTGCCTCATGACCAGCTTGAGCCTCCGATGGCACCACTTCCTGAGGCGTGGCTGATTTCTCACAGGTCTGGTGGAGGCTGTCCCTGTTAGTGTCGATCTCGGCATGAGTCCTTTGGTATTCATTAGCGTCGACATGAACGAATGAGAAATTCCTCGGCACTTTCTCAGCTGGCTGCGAGGCGGTAGAGCTGACGGCCCTTTGTCTTTTTCTATGTTCGAAGCGTATCTCATGAGCGTCAGCCAGATGGTCCAAGAGCACGGTTTTGTCCTTGCGCCAGAGTTCCGGCTCGCACTGCGGGTGTGGGCATGATTGCACATTCTCCTGTAGGATGTGATCTTGAAGATGATTCTTCCAGGTGGTCAGGCTGACAAACTGCCGAAAACTCCCCTCGCCCAGGCACGCCGGACACAAAGCTGGTCGCACCACATTGTGACGGAAGACCACCATGTTGCATTTCAGCGGCAAGTCCTGCAAATGCTCTCGACCGTGCTGCTTCCAGGCATCATGATCATCGTACCAGACAAAGCACAAGAAACAGAACTCAGCAAAGCCACTGTGATTGCAGATGACTCTCTTTCGACATCGATAGAGGTGGGACCACCACGCGTACTCTTTGCCAGGAGTGACCTCCTCCCCACATGTATTGCAATGGGAACCTGACGGGTTGAGACCCGAGCAGTATGTATTTGGCATTTCCTGCCGACACAGTTGGATCAAGTCATTCATGATCGCACGACCTGTCTCGTCTCGGAGACTTCCCTCACGGAAGAGGTTGGTGGCCAGCCGATCTCTCTCAGGCATCAGCTTCCGGGTCTGGCTAAAGTCGGACTCATACGGCCGACCATCGGGCGGTGGTGCGGCCGAGCTCTGCTCGCGCAAGAGAAGGTCTCGGTGGTGTCGTCGCTGGTCGTACAGCTTCTGGCGTTTGACCGGGTCACTGCAGAGGGACTCAACGATCTCACGCTCCTCGTCGCTAATGTCCTCTTGTACAGCGACCCGGGTCGCCTCCTTGAGCTTAGGTTGGTGATGAGGGTTACGACGCCACGAGTATCCCCTCCTGAGTGCATGTAGCTCCACGTTGCGGGGTTCATACTGAAAGTACGACGCCTGTCCATCGACCAGTGGGATCGACGTTTGGTACGATCGGCGATAGGTGTTGGGGTTGATGTGGGCAGCGAAGCGCATCCGCTCGTTGCAAGAATAGCCATAGTTGTCGACTTGCATGAGGACCTCTCGTCGAGCAGCATGCAGCGTCAAGTGGTCTCGAAAGCCGGCCCGAAAGCCCAGGTCGAGTAATGCCTTCGACGTCAAAGAGGCGGAGCTTCGACTGTGGTCCAGATGTCCTGCCAAGGAGCTGCGAGGGAACAGTGGCCAATGGCTTTTTTCTGGAACATAGTCGATGATGACATGCTTTTGTTGAGACGGTCGTGAGATGGCGCAGATCTCATCCCAAGTATGGTAGTCACGCAGCACATCATCTGCCAGCGCCGCGGCGATGAAGAAGGCAATGCTGTTACAATAGAATGGGAGGCCCACCAGCTCGTACAGCATGTGCTGGGGCTGTTCCCGTTCATAGTTTTGGAGACCCTTCGCTTTCGTCCGTCTGAAGTCGATGACCAGCTGGGGTTGGTCTGTGCCGTCCAACCAGACCACTGCTAAGGATATATCGGCGTACGTCAACTCCTTCTCGTACTCGGCGCGCCGACCTGATGTGTTGCAGTGGAGCAGGAGCAGCAGGTGCAGGCCGGTTCGATAGCGTTCGTGAACGAAATCGTGCCAGTCGTTTTGCCACAATTGTTGGACGCATACCAGGAAATCGTCCCTGGTGAAATTGCGGCTGGGACGTGCCTTGCGAGAAAGATCCGGAGCGCCCGACTTCTCTCCACCATTGATGAAGTTGAGGATGGTGTCTTGGTGGCTCTTGGAGAATGACATGTGGTGTATGCGACCCCATGCGGCCATGAACGACTTCCAGGCGGTGTAGGTGTAGGCCACCGTCAACCGACCGCCCGGTTCGTTGCGGCCTTTGCGGCCACTGCTGAAGAACAGGATGAAATCTTTGGCGGTTTTGAGGTTGGCAGGATCTTTTGGGCCGTGGTACTCAGAGGTGAACAGATCCCATTCCCGCAGCATGACCTGATAGAATCGAGTTGTACCAAAAGCAATGGGTTTGCGCACGAAGCTTGTGGTGGTGGACTCAATCTTCTTCTGATACTCTCGTGATTGTCGAATGAAGTCTCGTTCGAGATCTCGAGCCGTCTTCTCGCACGACAATGGCACTGGTGACACGCCCTCTGGCTCGGTGCTCGGTGCATTGGAACTCATAGTATTATTTCTGTTTCGATCTCATGGAGAGTATTCATGAGGCACTTTTAGTCCAAGAACCCAGAGCAACTACTCGATAGTGACTGTGGCAAGTGTCCGGGAAGGAATTCCAAGATATGAAAGTCTGGCTGAATGCGACTTATAAATGGAGATTCGACTGGCATCGTGGCCGCCCATCGGTGGAGTTCCAGGTCGGACATCCCACGTCCTCCAGACAGTATAGCCACCTTGTGGCTCGTGGGGTGAGCTGAGGGTGAGCGGAAGGTGATGGAAGGTGAGCTCAGGGTGAGTTGAGGGTGAGCGGAAGGTGAGCCGGGGGTGAGCAAAGCGGCCAGAGCCACACCCCCGTTGGGCGACTCACCCGTGAGAATCTGGGCCATGATACTTAATCTTTAAATCTTTTACTAATTAGTTATTAAAAGCTTTACTCTTCGTAGTAACGTTACTCTTAATAGTAGGTAAAGATAGATCTACTCTTACCTTTTTATAGGTAATTTAACTCTAAGGTATTAGTACCGTATTTATAGACTTATTTATAGTATTATATAGTAAAGATAATACGGAATATAATATTTCTAATAAAGGACTATTACTAGTTTAACTTAAATTTACGATTCGGCTAGCTTCTAAATCTAGTTACGTAGACTATTGAGCTTATAACGGCTTACTTTACTCCTTTTACTATCGGAATACTTCTAGTTAAGGCTTAAGTATCTATAGTTATCTTTTAAGGAGTTTAGTTTAAATTAATTACTATCCGTTAAATTTAAGAGGTTCCGGAGTCATTTAGCGAGGGTATCTTTTAGTTATTAACTCTAAGGTTAACCGAAAGGCTTTAACGTTCTTAATCCTTTTAAAGGTTTTTAAGAAGATTAAAGTTAGATATAATATAAGCTAGTAAACTTATTTAATAGACTCGTTGCTAAATTATATCGTTATATAGCTTCGCCTTAATTAACTAAAATAACGATCTCGCGAGGGTTATTTACCTTATAACGGGTTTTCGGTTATAGAATAAGCTAGAATCGCTATAGCTTAATAGTATAGGTAACTATAGTTTATTACTAATAATTATTAGAGTTAAAGTATAGAACGTATATAATTATCTATTTAACTATAGCGAAGCTATAGTTCTATAAAAATCCTAGGGTAACCGTATAAACCTAGTAAATATAGCTTAGTTATAGTTACGCTATATATTATAGCTTCGCTATAATAGTATAGGTATACTCTTATTTATAAGTAACTAGAGTAATAAAAGATTAGTAGTATAAAGTTAGGGTCGTTTTATATATAGAACCTCTATTATAATAAAGTAAATAAGAAGTAAAAGCACTATAAGCTAGTTAGTTAGGTACCTCTACGTATAATAGGTAGAAAGAAGTATAATTATAAGTTTAGACTAATACTTTACGAACTAGTAAAGAATAGTAGTATATAGATTATATATATTATATACAATAACTATAATAATATATACCCTCCGTCCTTATATAGTCTAAATACCTAATTCTATAAAGAAATTAGTATCGCTATCTTCTTAAATACTTTAAGTAAATACGTAAAGATAGTAAAACCTTTATATTAGCTTAGAATAAACTTAACGGTAAGGTTAAGAATATTTAATTAGTACGAGATATAGCTAAGGAGTAGTATAAGATACGATAAGTATATAACTAAGAATACCTTTTCGTATAAGTAATAATTAACGATCTTTCTAAGTACTTCTAGTATAAATACTATATTAATAAAGACTAGCGACTGTATTAACTAGTATTTTATTATAAGAATAGTCTTTTGTTATTATAAAAGTACTTAACTTATTTAGTTATTAATATAATATATAAGAGTAATTAGTATAATCTTTCTCTTATTTAAATTATTAATACTACTATAACGAGAGGGTTATTTATTATTAGCTAAGTATTCTTAACTAATAAAAAGATAAACCATTATAATTAGGTCTTTAGTAGTATTCTAAAGCTATATAATAGGTTATAACTACCTCTACTAGTAGCGATTATTATAGATAAGGGTATAAGTATTATACTAGTAGTTATAGCGATATTTCTAACTAGTAACTACCATTTTTATACCTAGTATATTAATAACGCTATTAAAGTATATATACTTAAGTACTTTAAGAAAGAGGTAGATAAGATAGGTAAAAGTCTTATAGAAATACGTATATATATATTAGATTAAAGAGAGATATTCCTTTAATATTAGTACCTAGTAATAAGGGTAAATATAAAGAAGGTATATAACTAGGTATAGGGCGCTCTTTATAATATATATAGGAACGAAGTATTTAATAATATTATTAAATACCTTAAGACCGAGTAGCTAGTATTTAAAGAAAAGATAATATCTACTTAAACGAAGTATATTCCTTATTATAATAATATAACGATAAGTAGAGTTAAAGGTATATATAAATTAGTTAATCAAGACCTTATAGTATTAGCTATTTATCTATAGGAGTTAGTATAGCGCTTTTACTCTTATATTTTATGTATAAATAATAAGATAATAACTTAACTAGCTAATAATAGGAATATTCTCTATAACGGTACGTAATAGTAGTAGTCTTTATATTCTATTATACTTTATTAAGTTATTAGCTACTACGCTCTCTAATTAGTTAATAATAAACGCTTTTAAGTTAATTTAACTTATACGAATTACAATAACGTTATACTTAAAGACTATATAGGAAGTATATATAAGAGTATAGGTATACCTTATTAGTATACTATTTAAGAGCGAATATAAATAAAGTAGTCGCTAACTATTAATAATTTTAATACTTAATAGCGAGTTATAACTGTATAAGCTATCGCTACTAATACTAGATTGAACTTTCTTTAAGAACTAATATAATACACTAATAAGCGTAAGAAGAAGTAGTACTAACGATAGTTATAGTTATAATCGTAGTTATAATCGTAGTTATAGTTATAGTTTATACTACGAACTTTAGAGGAAGCGATTTAGATAAGTATACGTAACGATACTTAATTAGGTTAACGAGTTCGATAGTATACCTTCTTATAGTAATAACCGACTTAATCCTCTTGATAATATTAATCTATCTTATTTACTTTACTACTATCCTAAGCATATTAAGTATAAGAGGATAATAAAGCTACTAATAGCGAAAGCGATATATATCTTACTATAAACGTTGGCGATAGCGAAGACGATAGCCTCGATTTAATCGCTCTATCCTCTCTATTAGTACTACTATTAGTTAAGAAGCGAGCTACTATTACTATAAGAGAAGGAACTATAAGAGGAGGAACTATAAGAGAGGGAAGAGGTACAACTATAGCGAGGGTAATAGGTAGAGGGCGAGGCCGAGGGCGTAGATAGTAGTTATTATAATATACCGTTAATAAGTAGTTGTAATTACGTTGTAGTTGTAACGGTATATTAGTTAATATTGAAAAAGTATACTCAACTAACGGGCGGTTATAAATAAGATAGAAGCACTAGATTTAGCTATAATTTAGGTTAATTATTCTTATTCGATACCGATCGTAATTAATATAAGGGAATACTTACTGGCGATAGGTGTTATTAAGTATTTCGCGAAAGCTTACGTAATTATAAGAAATATATAATATATCCTAGAATTACTTGCGTTTAGTAAAAGACCCTAAAATTATAGCTAAAATCGTGCTTATTACCTAGCGCGAAAGGAATTATAAACATATATATATTTCGAGATTAGGGCCTTAGGCAGTAATAAGTTTACTGGCCCGCCTACATTATTTTTTAGGCTCGCCTATATAGTTCTTATCGTTTATTAGAATACTCGTCCAAAAAGTCTAGAACTTATCTTTGTTAATGATCTAAATACTACTCGAGTCTTAAAATGTATCTTGATCTATAGGGTAGTGGATGATCTGGTCCGAATAACTACTACGATTAGAAGCCTATTTTAAATACGTACCATTTGAACCTGTAATTTTAAGTATTTGCCACCCATATCATGTGATTCCTCGGTGGTCGGCCACCTGCCCCATGCAGATGGTCTCATGCCTGATGGCCTGAAGCTGTGCCTATGGGATGACGGCATGCATTGACCTGCACAACCAGCCCAATCGGTCGTCCATCCGTGCGCCGTTACGGGTTATGCACAGTGCCATCTTCACTGGCTGGCAAACTCCGAGTCATCACATGATCTGAGTGGCAAATACTTAAAATTACAGGTTCTAATGTTATATAGTTTGACATACAACAGACTCTACTTTACGCTAAGCTTGATTCTCTTGGATCTGGTCGGACCACGGATCGGCCGACCTCCGACTGCGGCTTTTTGATCACGTTTTATCTACCGGTCCATCGTGAGCATATTTCTTTTCAGGCAGGTACTCCGTACAAGTGAACAGCTTTCCGCATACCAGGCGTAATGCCTCGCGTTAACAGCGGCACTGCTGAACTCCTGCACGGTTCTGGGGGTGCTAGGCTGATTACACAACGATACATGGTGATCAGTGCGCAGCACATCGCAAAGCTTGGTCGCGAAACACCATCGACGACGCGTCAACCGAGCGTAAAGTACCACAGAGTCCGATCGAATGAATGAAAGCACAATATACGCATGGAAAACACGTTGGAAGAGACACATAGGCCGATCTATACTCGGCTGCGAGGACAGCATGATCTCCGAAGCTCAAGGTGATGCGAGTACAGTACATGGAAGATTCATGCCCAGTAATACGAAGGACTATTCTCGTGTTGCACGGGACCATCGTCTGCTCATATACAAGAGCCCGCAGCAACTCATATGACGTAGCCCGTGTACGCGGCATACACATCATCCACCAGCCGTGATGATCAGCGAGCACGATAGCTTACCAGCTGCCATTCTGATGGCAGCACCGATTGACGTTATCAGATCTTTGGCCTCCTCGACTTTCTCGAAAGAAGCTGTCCGGTCAACAATATGCAATCCAGGGACAGACGAAACGTGGTGAACATACCTGTAGGCTGACATTGAGCATTCGGTCTTAGCTTGTCCGAAACTACGGCCGTGGTCTGCTTCGAGACTTCCCCGCAAGAGCTCATCCTGCCTTGATCTGCAGTAGCACCTACACCCGTGAGCCGCATCGCACTGGAGATGTACGGTACTCCACAACTTGTACCTCTTGTGGACTACAGCGTTAGTTGATCGTGGATGCTACGCTGCCGTGACTCAAGATGTCCTGTCGCCTCTCTGACGTTCGCCCCTCGGAGCATGTCGAGGCACATCATCTCGTTGAAGTCCCATCACAGCCGCCATGAGAACCCTTTTCCCAGGTCCAAGAACTTGCAAGCTCATGTTATGGACAGCATATTGTTTGGTGACACAGGTTTCGCAAGCCCAAAGCTCAGATGCGCCTAGAGATTACGACATCTTCAGCTTTGTTGATCCCCTCATCGGGACAGTCAATGGAGGTATATGCCCTGGGAGCGCTACATACATCTTAAGCTGAAGTTGAAAAGGTCATGTTTTCCCAGGAGCTACACTGCCATACGGCATGGCCAAGGCAGTAGCAGACGTTGACCTTGAGAACCAAGGTATGCTCTTATGATTGAATATTTATCCTTATTAACTTCTCGTAGGAGGATTCGCGAGCAATAACGGCAATATCACAGGCTTCTCACATATGCATGATAGCGGTACTGGTGGCTCTCCGTCGCTTGGCAACTTCCCGCTGTTCGCACAGACGGGCTGCCCAGATGACGATATTAACAACTGTAGATACACCCAGATAGATCGAGCTACACCTCGGATCAATGGGACAGTCAAGGCCTCTCCAGGATATTTCGCAGTCACGCTTGGTGGTAACGGCACATCAAACAATATCACTGCTGAAATGACAGTAAGCAACCGGACCGCTCTCTACAGATTCACATTCCCCAGCGCGCCGGCCACGGCCAATACAACCCTGAGCCCATTGATACTGGCTGATCTTATTGATCTGCCATTGACACGATCCAACGGCACTGTCACGGTAGACGGAAGCACAGGCAGAATGATGGGATCCGGCACCTTCGATCCAAGCTTTGGCGTTGGCGACTATCGTGCGTATTTCTGCGCTGACTACCAGGGTGCCCCTGTTCGAGATAGTGGCGTCTTCATCAATAACCGTGCTGGTACAGAGCCAAAGAACTTGACTGTATACCCTGACGGCGTCAATAACAGCCCAGAGATACTCCCTGCTGGTGCCTGGGTCAGATTCGAGGCACCAACCAACGCCAATCAAATATTGGCAAGAGTTGGTGTCAGTTTCATTAGTGCCGACCAAGCATGCTCCAATGCAGAGAGAGAAATTCCTGATTTCGATTTTGAGAATACCCATCAGACTGCAAGATCAGCTTGGCAAGATGCGCTCGGTGTCATCTCAATTGTGCCAGGAGGTGCTAGCAGAGAACTGCAAACGGTATTCTGGAGTGGTGTCTACCGGAACTTCATCTCACCTCAAGATTACACTGGAGAGAATCCGCTGTGGGAATCTGATGAGCCATATTATGATTCATACTATTGCATTTGGGACTCCTTCCGAAGCATACACAGCTTGATATCTCTGCTGGATCCACACTCTCAGACACTCATGATGCGCTCCCTGATTGACATCTACCGTCATGAAGGCTGGTTGCCAGACTGTCGCATGTCGCTCTGCAAGGGCTTTACTCAAGGCGGCAGCAATGCTGACATTCTATTGTCTGATTTCTACACCAAGAATATTTCCACTCCGTCGATCGATTGGGCGACAGCATACGAAGCTATGGTAAAGGACGCCGAAGAGGAGCCACCAATCTGGTCAGTCGAGGGTCGAGGCGGGCTGACTTCGTGGAAGAATCTAGGTTACATCCCGGCCGACGACTTCGATCCGCTCGGGGTTGGGCCATTCACACGCTCAGTCTCGCGCACAGTCGAATACGCCTACAACGACTACTGCATCAGCCTCCTTTCCCAGTCGCCGCTGGTAAACAATCAAGACGACGCAAGCAAGTACATCGCCCGCTCAATGAACTGGTATAACCTGTGGCAGCCTAGTCAGAACTCGAGTCTAGCGAACGGCACAATCGACACAGGTTTCACGGGCTTCTTTCAGCCACGCTATCTAAACGGTACGTTCGGCTTCCAAGATCCGCTCTTCTGCTCGCCTCTCATGAATTTCACCTCCTGCTACCTCAACCCTGACGGACACGAAACCTACGAGGGCTCCTCCTGGCTGTACACATTCTTCGCACCACACGACATGGCGAATCTCATCGCTACCCTCGGAGGAGACGACCAATTCGTCGCACGGCTGAACTACCTCCACGAAACACCAGATCTGCTCTACGTGGGCGACGAACAGTCTTTCCTCACAATCTACCTTTATCACTACGCCGGTCGACCTGGTCTATCAGCACAGCGAATCCACACGTATATACCATCGCAATTCAATACCACCGTCGTCGGCATCCCGGGCAACGACGACTCAGGAGCAATGGGATCCTTCGCCGCCCTGTCCATGATGGGTATCTTCCCCAATCCAGGGCAAGACGTATACTTCATCACGCCTCCGTTCTTCGAGGAGGTGAGTATACGGAATAAGCTCACTGGTAACGTTGCCACTATTCGCTGCGTCAACTTCGATGGAGGCACCGGATACCCGGGTTCGAATGGGACCGAACAGGCAGGGTACAGGAATGTTTTCATACAGAATGCGACGATGGATGGGCAAGTGTACTCAAGGAACTGGTTGCAGCATAGTTTCTTCAATGATGGTGGTGTGCTGGAGTTGACGTTGGGCGCCGAGGAGAGTAGTTGGGGGACGGCTGTGGAGGATCGACCGCCTAGTTTGCCGTTGAGGGAGATGAGGCAGGGCGGGATGTTGTATGATGGTGTTCAAGCATAGGTTAGACTTGAAGAGAGCTAGACGTCCTGCGTTAAGCATATCATGACAGATTGTCACAATCATGTGGTATTGTGGTTCTGCAATCGTACAGCTTTGTTCCATCCAGTTTCACTACCAGTCAAGGGACCCTCGATCGAACGTTGATATTCGCTCAGCTAAGTGAACATGCGAAGAGACAGATGGACACAATGGTTGCAGCGGTGAAAACATTCGATGCAAGTTAGGACAAGATTAGTGGCCGAGTGACTGAGTGTGTTCGTTCATGCAGGCAACACGTTCGTCTTATGCTATCGACAGCCCAAGCAGATGTTCGCCACGTCACTTCATCTATTACGCATATCTCTGCACTTACTGCGACTCTCTTTTTCATCTAACCTTTGAACATACTCGGTAACGCGCAAGACTGATCGTGCCCTTCTACCGATCCGACCTTCAATCACAAGATTCAAAATGACACTCTCAGCCAACCAACACCTCCTCGTCTTGGGCGTGACATTCTGTGCCTATGCCATGGTATACCGAAATCACAAATCGACGACTCCTTCTATCGGTGTCTCCATCTCAACTATAGTGACACAACAATGCGTGGTGGCTGCCACGATCATATTTGCCAGTTCCGCAGGGACTGAAGACTTCCTTTTTGACATTGGTATGTCAACTTTGCTCCATGATCGCAGTGAATGAAGCTGATAACCGATAGTGTCCGTGTTACTCAACCAGCTCCTCGCCATAGGAGTGTATCACGTTCTGCTAGATATGGTGGCGGCAACGAAGGTAGGATGGCCGGTCGCTTGTATAGATAGATCTGAGCTGACGGCTTGTTGAAGGTCCCGTCTCCACCGCAGGAGTTGGTTCAACCTCAATACTACCCTGACCCTGCCTCCTATAATCCAAGTCCCGACGTGTCCGATACGTCCAGTTCACAGTCAGAATCAGAAGAGGAGCCAGCGACCAGGCCAGATGTTGGAAGCACCAACTACAGTTCTGATGGCTCTGAAGATACTGAGTAGCATTGACGGGACGAATGGATTTGGCAGAGTATCGTGGCCCCGAGAATACAGCTTGGGGAGAAAAGGTTTGGATTGGAGAGTTGGCTTGAAAGTCTTTTGGGCATGTTGGGATGGTCGGGGTGTAGCAGTTGAACAGACGACAAGTTTGTGGGCGTCTAGGGGAAAGTCGACAACATTGTTTTTGCTCGCTGTCCGATAGGCGATTTATGAGTTATCCTCGGCTGCATCAGCCATAAAGTCCTCAGTACGCGGCGAGCGCTAGCGATATCCTGAGGTACGCTAGAACATTGTGACAGATCGCTCGTTGCGTGACGCTTTACCCAATCGATTCGTTGTTTGCGCCTCGTGCTTTGCTCGCTTGCCATGCAGGGAGTCTTTCGTTCCAATATGCGTCGCAAGTGCCCTTAACCTATAGCGGATTGTTAGTAAAAGGTGGAGGTATCTGAGAGATATGTGCTCGTACCCCACGATAAATGACTTGTATGCGGCCGGTGAGATGTCTCGCATAGAGGGACACTCGGCTCGACCACGTTAGTGACAGGATCGTTCTGCCATGCAATGTGAGTCGCATCGCTGTTTCCACAAGCAGACTTCAGACTCCAAGAGCTTGGTTAGGTTTATCCTAGAATCAGACAGGCTTGGGCATTGAAGTCTTCGTGCCAGCCAGCTGCATGATTGCAGGACCTGGGTCGCACGTAATAGCTCCCCCAGAGTTGCATTGGAAGTCTGTCGGCTTTGCTGTTGCTTTACCGGCGCGTCTTTGCAGCAGCAAGACTGCCGCCTACAGTTGCGGCGATGATGATGAGAAGGACCACCGCAAGCACAATGAGGAAGACCTTGAGCCTTAAGCCATGCATTCTCCGTTGCGGAGCTGGTGCGATTCGGGCAGCCTTTTCACGCCATGGTGGTCGGGTAGCAGGAGTTCCTTTCTCAGCGTCGTGGATACAGCTCGTCCTTTGCTCGCTGTGTGGTTCAATGGAGGCAGGAGCCTGTTGCTGATGATGTCTAGGCTCGCTAGCATCGAATGTTGGGGGTTTGTACACAGCGTGGTTAGCGACGCGACCAGCGGCGCTGTTGGACATGGCTGGTCGGTTCGGAGATGCTGTCGATTCTTCTGCTGGAATTGGCAAGGGCTTATTCAACCTCAGCTCATCAGGTGACAAGACCATCAGGCTTGCAACATGGGGCCTCATCGTGGCCAAAGACAGCCAAGGTAGACCAAATAACTAGAAAAGATGCAATGGCAAAGGTGCGAAACTAGCTGGTCAGTAAGGTAGCCTCTTCGCGAGCACGCTGTCCTAGATCGTGGCTCATGTGTACTGCATAGCATAAAGAACAGTCTCTTCTCGAAAGAAGTCGTAGCTGTCAGGAAAAGGTTATCAGAATCATGCACGCAAATGCGTAAGACTGCATCGAGAGCATGTCATCAAGGCTGTGCGTCGGACATTGGGACTGTAGCGATGCTAGGATGATGGAATAATTGTAGGATGCAAAAATTCCGGACTTCAAGCAAGAGTGGTGTGGGATGCACTAGCCGTACCATGATTGGCGATCGCCAATGGCCCTTGAGGCTTATCTTGCTCAATAGCCAGCATATGCTTGTCGGATGTCTGAAACTTCACAAACCTGTATAACGACAAGGGTACCTGTTGCACTGAAGATACTCTGGTTGGGGCCACAATGCAGAGAATTCCTGTTTCGAAGTCCTCGGCCATCTAGAAGAGTCGCTGAGCCTCTGACACCTATACCCAGACCACGGAGACCGCTACCGAAAAGTCTGCTGCTCTGGTACAGAGGCAATAATATGATGGAGGGCAGTAAGCAAGGATGATGATATTCTCAAGGTGTTTCAAGATTGAATCTAGAATTTGGGGCTCACCATCAGTGCCAGCCAATGGTAATCAAGCTCCAGGCCTGATCAAGGATAGCTCTGGTAGTCATGTGACTGTAAGCTCATATCGATCAAGCCAGAGAAAGAAGGTGTTGTTGTTCTCGATAAGAAGTTCTCAAGCAGTTGATAAATTGTTTCGCGGAAGTGCGCATATCGCGATCATAATGAGATAAATGTCACGAACGTTCCGATGAGATTCCCCTTGTCACGCTGGCATGATGGTTCGGCCACTGTGGTCATTCGTATGCTTACACGCGAGGTAAAGAAGCATGGCGAGTTCAGAATCGGGATTGAATTGTCCATCCTCGCTTTTTTAATGGCCACGAACATGGTACTACCGTGCATAACATATGTAAACCTGCTACAGTGTGAAGCATGAACCGGCTTCGATTGTAGAGGCTACCCTTGCCCAGGAGCTGTGTTAATGCCTTAGGCGTTTGTTTTCCCCGAACCTCAGTGATGTCATACGGGGCATGGAAGAGCACAGCAGAAGTCCGCAGGCATTGAATATCCAGCTCGATTCGCAAGATGTTGCCTTTCCCCTTCTGTAGTGGTGGGTGAGTCGCGAAGAACATGCCGGTGGATGTACATGGGCATGAGAAGCTCTCCATGGAGGACGAACGCACTCCTCTGATCGCGACTGTTCGCGTTGAGAGGCCAGAACCTCGCTATCGTTCCTTCCCACATAGCACTTTCCGCAGGTTCTGCACCATCGCACTTGGTTGTATCCTCATCTTGGCTGCGGTCGGCTTTACATTGGGTTTGTTCTTCTTGCCCAACGATGACCATGAACCTCGTAGCGACTACCTGACGCTTAGCAAGCCCTACCACAAAGCCTGGCCAGAGAGTGAAGGACTGACCTTCGAGGACCTGCAAAAGATCATTCTTGAAACACCAGATGAGAATCAAGCTCGAGACTGGAGCAAATACTATACTTCCGGTCCTCATTTGGCTGGGAAGAACCTGTCCCAGGCGCTGTGGACGCGAGACAGATGGCAGGAGGCAGGTGTGAAATCTGATATTGTCTCGTACGATGTCTACATCAACTACCCAGTTGGCCATAGACTAGCTCTGCTAGAGCAGAAGAAGCATGAGTCCAAGGTCAGATTTGAATGCAGCTTGACCGAAGATGTACTGGAGGAGGACCCTACCACGAACCTCACAGATCGAATCCCAACTTTCCATGGCTACTCGGCCTCCGGAAACGTGACGGCACTCTATGTCTTCGTGAACTTCGGCACCTACCAGGATTACGAGGATCTCCGAGCGCGAAACATCAGCCTGAAAGGAAAGATCGCTATAGCAAAATATGGCCGCAACTTCCGCGGTCTCAAGGTCAAAAGAGCACAAGAGCTGGGCATGGTCGGAGTAGTCATGTACTCTGACCCACAAGAGGACGGCGAGATGACTGAAGCAAACGGACATAAGCCATATCCAGATGGTCCAGCTAGGAATCCGAGCAGCGTCCAGCGAGGCAGTACCCAGTTCCTCAGCTCCCTCCCAGGCGACCCAACAACACCTGGTTACCCCTCGAAGCCTGGCGTGCCCCGAACAGACGGTAACCTCTCGATTCCTCGCATACCGTCCCTGCCAATATCCTACCGAGACGCGCTGCCTCTGCTGCAGGCCTTGAATGGCCATGGCCCAAATGCGACCTCCTTCAACAAGTACTGGCAGGGCGGCGGCCTGTCGCACAAGAATGTCTCCTATAACATCGGCCCTTCACCAGAGCACGTCCAGCTGAATCTGGTGAATCAGCAGGAATATGTCATCAATCCTCTTTGGAACGTGATTGGCATAATCAACGGCACTTTGAAAGATGAAGTCATAGTCTTGGGTAATCACCGTGATGCTTGGATTGCAGGTGGCGCCGGAGACCCAAACTCTGGTTCTGCAGCACTGAACGAAGTCATTCGATCTTTTGGCGTCGCACTGTCAAAAGGCTGGAAACCTCTACGTACGATTGTATTTGCCAGCTGGGACGGCGAAGAGTATGGGCTCGTTGGAAGCACAGAGTGGGTCGAGGAATATCTGCCTTGGCTTAGTGCCTCGACAGTCGCATACCTGAATGTGGACGTCGGTGCTCGAGGGAAACACTTTGAGGCTTCAGCAAGCCCACTGTTGAATGATGTGTTGTATGAAATCACAAAGATGGTCTCGAGTCCGAATCAGACAACGAAAGGCCAGACCGTGAGGGACACCTGGGAAGGAAAGATAAAGACGATGGGAAGCGGAAGTGACTTCACTGCCTTCCAGGACTTTGCGGGCATTGCTTCACTTGACATGGGCTTCGGTAACGGACCAAAAGATCCTGTTTATCACTATCACAGCAATTATGACAGCTTCGCCTGGATGAATAAGTACGGGGATGCAAGCTGGGAATACCACACTACAATCGCGAAGATATGGGCATTACTAGCAGCCAAGCTCAGCGAAACACCGATCCTGCCATTGAGCGCAGAAACCTACGCGGAGGGTCTGCAGTATTACCTATCAACCGTGAAGGAGACGGCGCGCCAGAGCAACACCACAAAGAACTTCGACTTCAAGCCATTGGAAGGCAATCTGGCGCGCCTAGAAACAAACGCGAAATTTTTCGACACATACACAAGGGGTCTGACCGCCGAAGTAGGCGAACATGTTCCCTGGTGGAAGTTCTGGAAGAAGGTGAGGCTATGGTACAAAGTCAAAGCTGCGAACGCGAAGTACAAGCTACTCGAACGGCAATTTCTGCATCCAGACGGACTAGATGATGATCGGTCCTGGTTCAAGCATGTTGTTTTTGCACCAGGACGGTGGACTGGGTACGCGGGTGCTACATTCCCCGGCCTCGTTGAAAGCTTCGAAGACGGAGATCTGAAGAACGCACATAAATGGGAGAAGATCATTCTGAATATCCTCGATCGTGCAGCGGAATTACTGAAGACTGAGGAAGGAAATGAGTTGAGGGTGTATCGCTAGGCACGTATGTAGAATGTGCTCTACGAGCTCGATATCACCATCGAACAAGCGTTTCTTGTGCCACAGACCTCCTTCGAACAATCACTAATTAGGGGAGCTCCCTGTCCCGATCCTGCCCAGCCCAGGCCATGCCATGCAGTGATCACGACACGTTTGGGGCGTATGCGTGAACGTGAAACACAAAACCATTCACCAGCCTCACCCAATCCTAAAACCACAACCATAGCACATGCGTTTTCCAGGGGGACTGAGCCCCGACGAGAGGCAGTTACGACCCTGAGGAGAGGGCAGGCACAATCATACGAGAAAGAAGCCGCGAGCCAGTTGCCAGACAAGGCAGGCGCGACCAGGACGCGAAGGAACGCATGAGCATGATTCTCGTTCGGCGCAGGCTGACCGCGTGCCAAAGCAGGCACGACCAACACACGAAGAAAGCACGACCCACATAGAAGTAAGCCGCGACCTGATCATCCTGATGGATGAGGAAGGTGCAAGCACTCTGAATGGAAGAAATAGGCGTAGACGTAGGCACGACCGAGCAAGAAGGAGGTTGTGACTCAGCGAAGGAAGGCACGACAAGACAAAGGGAAAGCGCGACCATGGCCTTGAGCTGAGGCAGGTGCGATGCTGGCAGAGAGGAAGGCACGATTCTCACGCGCAGGCATGGAAGGTACGAAAAGATTACTGGGTTGAGGCAGGTGCGGGTTGGGTGATGCGGGAAGGCACGACATCGAATGATGTTGTGAACGGCAGGCACTACCCTAGGTAAGAAGGAAGCGTGATGCGATTGATGTTGTTCGAATTAGGCAGGTACAACTTGACGAGGGTGGAAGGTGCGACCTAGTTAATCAACGATGAGCAGGCACGATCCTGGCGAAGGGTTTGGGAAGGTGCAAACCGATGTGAGGTAGGCATGAATCGGTGATGCAATAAGGGCAGGCACGACCAAGTATAGGTGGAAGGCACGCCTGGGTCATGAGGAATTGGAAGGTACGACTTGAAGGAGGAGGCCACGACCCGGTGGAGAAGGAAGGAACGATTGAGATGAGAGGAAGGTGCGATGTATATTTGTAGGGGAGCTACGATCGACGAGATAGGGTCAAGGGAGGAGCGACTGGGGTGCGGAAGGTGCGACGGCTGGAACCGTATTGGGGTAGGCGCGATCGTGAGGCTCTCGGGGTTAGGCAAGGTAGGAACGAGTGCCGGTTGCGAGAAGGGCGACCGAGATTGGGATGGGATATAACGGCATGCGGGCATTTGAGCCAGTTTGTGATGTGAAGGTCCGGGACATGATTGTGTATGGTCTGTCCTGTATCGTCATATTCAATATTCCTTTAAGTTCTTGGCATAGGGATCTTGGAACGTCTGGCTACTTGTGTTCCTGCTTTTAGATATATACCCTATACAGCTCTCGGGCGATATATAATACTGGTGTTAGTAGACAGCCTAGTTAACTCGCTACTCCCAGGTACCAACAGTTCGCTCTTTAATGTCGAAGACATGATGTGCATGTTAAATAAAGCGTAGGACCTGAATCTATTCGATCTTCGGCTGATTTCCTTGAATTTCAGATGAATGCCAAGCACTTAAAGGAATATTGAATATCACGATAGTGTTATAAAACGCAAGTAAGGACAATTGGACAACTTCTTCTGCCTGTGCTATTCTCTCTTCGTGCAGAATTGAATCCTCTTATGTTTCTGTCACATCACTGTCTACGTAGGCTGTGACTCCTGAAGTGTGCGAGCTGCCCACCACCTCTATACTCTGTAATCTCCTCATCATCCACATCTTGCTCGATCTCTGCATAACCACTCCGTCTCTTGGGATGCGTAACATCCTGAAAGGTGATTGTCGGTGTCCTCTGCGCATTCTTCGTTAACGGCGCCATATCATCATCGTCCATCGTCCCTTCCCTTGCCATCGTGAACTTGCTGTTCACCAGCTCAGGACTCCCATGCATTGTGTTCCTGGTCACTGACCTCTCCATCTCGTAAGTCGATTCTCCGTCGGTCATATCTCGCTCGAGATCCCCTCCGCCCTTCCCCTGACTCATATACGTACTCGCTCTACTCATCCTGCGTTCCTCAACGATCGTGTAGTGCCGCTCCGAGATCGCCTTGACAATATTATCCACAATGATTACAAGCAATAACGCCAACGCCACAATTGGAATCAACAACGCCGCAAAGCGAAACCTAAAAGAATCGTCGTCTTTTTCCTGCAACGGACTGATAACCATGAGCGGCAGACACATGCCGGCGAAGATCCTCACTCCGATGCTAAACCACTCCGTTCCCGTCTTTCGTTTCCGGCCAAACCAGTACAGAAACGCTAAGATGAAGAGGAGTGCGCCGGCTGCGATGTAGAAGTACATGACTGTGAACTTGAAGCCGTCTTCGTAGAGTTGGACCTTTTGGCCGTAGTCCTTCTCGCGGTCGAGTTGTAGGTCTGGACCTTCGGCACCGAAGTTCTGGTAGATGAAGTATTCGTAGTAGGAACTCATTTTCTGCAGGATGGGACGAACCTCGGTGGCCCACTCTGGTGTTGCGTAGGAGGCTTTGGTGCTGTTGAGTTTGGTGAGGTCCTCGTTGAAGGTTTCGTAGACATCTGCCAGGTCATAGTAGTAGTATCTCCTCTCGGTCTCAAAGTACGTGCTGTTTATCCGGTTGAGAAAATCAGCTGCTGTGTCCAAGCCCTTGGATGGATCAGAAAGGCTTGGGAGGGCTTCTTCGGTTATCCAGACGATGGCGGCGCGACATGCATTCCAGATGATGAGCGCGCTGGATCCTTCGACGGTCAATAGGATCGCAACGTGCGCCGGGAAATGCAATAGGGTCCAGACTTGCTGTCCGATTGAGCCGAAGCGGTGGTGGTCAATGTTGTCAAAATAGAGGACATATATGAGGTAGATGACAAGAACAGCCGCAGCGACAATGCCAGTCTCCTGCCAGACTGTTACTTCCGTGCCCTGGATGGCATACGACGTCGATTTGACAAGCCCGATGATTCCCTCACCCATCACGATGAGTGTCAGGAGGCCAACACGCTCGACAATATGCGTGTGCTTGAAACTGAGAATTCGCCAGATACTACTGATGACAATTATCGCGACGGCTTCAGCGGCAATGATGCCGTACCAAATGTTGACGTGACGAGCGCCGTGGTCACCGCGTAAACTGAGTTGGCCGCGTTCCTCGATCCAGGTGGCCAGGAACCCGAAGCTGGCGAGGACGTAGACGAACATGGTGAGAAGCATGGGGACGAGAGTTTTGTCGAATTCCCGTACAAAGTAGAGGACTGTGCTGTATTGGATTACCCATAGCAAGCGGGCGCCGAACAGGACTAGAGCGATACCTTGAAATGACCGTGACACGCCATTTGTCAGGATCGCGTCGTAGAGTTGGGTTAGGCCGACCAGGGCGACCATTACCCCGAATGAGACGAACTTGCAGATCCGGGTGAAGACGCTGTCGACATAGAAGCGAACGTCGAACATCGAGAAATGAAACCATGTCGACCAAAGAATAGAAAAGAAGCCGATATAGTTGGACAGAGACTGCAGGTCGACATGCGAGGATTTCGTGGTGAAGACCGCGAGGTTGCCGACGAAGAACAAATCAAAGAACAACTCGAGGGTACTTGCTTCGTGCTGCTTCCGAAATATGCGGTGGGCAAGAGCTGATTCGGACTTGCCATGTGTATGATCTGCGTCATACTGGGCGACAGTTCGTGCTCGTTGGACGCCGCTGCCGGTGCGTTTCTTGCTCCGCACCCACCTCAAAGCTTCAGCGTTGACGGGCGAAGCGAGAAAGGGTAGTGGTGCATGTTTGTGATGCTCGGAGTGGCCATGCGTAGAGTGGTGGCCATGTGGTACTGTTTTGCGTGTAGCTGTGGTTTCTGATGAGGTCGTCCTTGTGAGGACTTTGACGAGGTCGAAAGTCATGGTGTGTAAGCGCCGATGCCTTGAATCGACTTATTACGTGCGATGGTGGGCGTGTGGTTACTGCATCGTGGCTTGCCCGAGCATCCGAGTTGTTGATAAGAAATATGGTTTCCTGATGATGTTGATCGCGATTCTCAGAAAGCGGTTATTGCGTCTGAGTCTATTTGTGGTTAGTGAAGCTATGCTAGGTATGAACACTGGATAAGTGCTTCAGAATGGGCGAAAAGAAACGACTGAGTCTCAGCTGCCTCAAGACCTCGTAGGCTGTCGAACACGAAAAAGAAGAAACCTTGGAACTTTCCACCGACACGTGGCTCTTGTCGCCGACGAGGTCAACCAAATTTGAGCCAGCCACAAAAGACAGTTCAGAGGTGTGTGACCCTTACTGTAGGTTGGGTATTATGCATGTTAATGTCCGGCAGCCCTATAAGGAGAAACGGCTCTGGGGCTAAAGCAATAGGAGAGTCCTAGCATAAAACCCATGATCAAGAAGCAGCAAGTTCCCTCGAGCAACAACGCATAAAATTCGTGCCCACGAGGTGGCCATCGCTGCTTTCGACAGGCCCGGCTGTGTCAAATTCGTTGTAGTTGCGGGGCTTCTCACGGCTATGCATGTTGTGGCGAATTTCAGAGCGGTCGAGGGGGCCTTCACCGTCCCGGCTGCCAGATGGCAAAGAAGCTTGATGGTGCTTGTACAACGATCAGCCCAGATTGAAGGAAGACTAGGCGAATGCTTGTTATTCAGCTCATATTGAAGCTGACGAGAAATGAAGATAATTGGCAGAAAGGAGGTGTCGAGGTGCCAGCACTAAGCCTTTCGAGAAAACTGACAGCGTAACCAGCCCCAGAACAGTTAGTCGGCTAAGAAAGAGCGCGGTCATTCCTCAAGGCTAACCATCCAGGGTCTAGCTTCCGCTTCGGTTGTTTCGACACTCGAGGACACCGCGTGCCAGCTCGAAGTCAGTCAGATGCGGTACAATTTACCTTCACACCCAGCCATTCATCGCGTTGCTAGACTCGCGCAAGAGCTGAAGCTGAGAGTACAAGTGCGTAGTGTTTAACGAGGTGTCGATACAGACCCTGAGGTATGTCCTTCAACCTCGACTGATCTACATGTGTGATACAAATTTATGCCGTCAGTAATAAATCTGGACACTAAACATAGAAGATCCGCAGTACAGTAAGCACCAGCGGCTTGGCCACTGCACCTCAAATTGCTGTCATTTCAGAAGGACGAGCATCGAGCTTCTGGCGTGGTGGAGTTACAGTATGCATGTGGCAGGGTATGAAGGTTCTAGGCTCGCCCTTCAGCTCTCCTCGAGCAAGCACAGGTAAGTACTTCGTAAAGTTCTCAAGCAGAAGGACGTCGGCGACGACATTCATTCGTTGCCCGGTTTCGCACAGTTGTGTATAATCGCATATATCGAAATATCCTGAGTACAGGATAGGCAGGTAAAGCCAATTGAGCGCGGCAACGTTGTCTTGTCGAATCAATTACAATCATCAACATATTATTGGCTGTGATCGTACTCAAATATCGACAAGTGAAGTTCATTCTCGTCTCATACCGTACAACAAAAATGTGGCGGCATCCAGCTCAAGATCAATTGATAGGTGCAAAAGACCGAGCGAGGCGAGAGACGTACAAACGTCGAGGATTGCACTACGCAGTGACTACCAAAGGCAAGGGCGCAAGCTAGACGTTCAACATATGGCAGGAGATGATTGAACTGGTGGGATCTTCAATGAGATGGATTGGAATCTGATCAATATGCGACCCTAGTACGCATGTCAGATATCTTTCTCTCGACTTCACGAACAGACCGATCCATCTGTCCGGCTATCAACTCTTTCTTGTCATGAGCCAACAGGAAGTATGTTTCGCACATGTCACCATCAATGGTGCCTTTGGATGGAGCATAGTATGATCGATATGCCAGGTGATCACGACCTAGCAATGGCGGATTGTGTTCAGTTGCCAATTGCTTTTCCAATTCCTGGAAGAAATCAACGTCCTCACGGCTCACGAAGGGCACGAGTATACCCAACGTGCCTTGAAAGCCAGTCCAGAAGACAACGTCGCGACCTCCAGTCACGAGATTCGTCTTCTGCATACTGGTCGGAATATCGCCTGTGAAGAAGTTTGTCATAAGACTCAGTCTGTTAGGAGCGCCATTCAAGTAATCCCTTTCATGCAAAAGATGTGATCCTGAGTTGTCTTCGTCAGCCTCTTCTGACGCCTTTGCCGAGCATCGCACAAGCCACAGATTGCCGAATTTGTCGCCACCAGCTATGGTCTCATAATCTGCCATCGTTGCGGCTGTCGTCCATCGAGCAATGGAATCATCGGCGAACGGTATGAGCTTGTTGTCCTGAAATTTGTATACACAGTATGTCACACTTTCTTGTACATCATTGACTATGATCCTGTTGCCTTGTGTTTGCAGTCCAACGATGATATTTGGCGCTGCTTGGACTTGACATTTTCGGAGCATTTGTTTCATTCCCAGATCGTAGATTCGAAGATATGAGCCAACACCCGCAAGAAGGCGTCCTTGAAAAGCGAGCAGTGCTGTTGGAGGATGGTCAACTTTCGTCTTGTGGATGAACTCTAGCTCGCGCCCTCCTTCATGGAAGCGATAAGCGTGAAGGAACCCGGCACTATACGACCGAGGGCTGACCTTCAAATCTTTTGCTGTGCCAACGACGAGGAAAGTCTCATCGTCTTGACCAGCAAACGGTGCTGCGACAATGCTGGTCGCACATTCGTTCTCTTCTAGCTCGAGAGTATACACTATTGACTTTGTCGTTACGGGATCGATGATTTGTATACATGATGCCCAATGTTCGGTGCCATGGGGGTTGCCGAACTGGTCTGGTGGTAGCACATTTGCGTCGCCGTTGACTGCTGGCGTCTCGTTGATCAGCTTGTTCTTTGTGGCGGGCGCAAGCGTGTTGTTATCGGATTCGATCACATAGAAGAGATTATGTTCTGGATGTTTGATCATCTTTCGAGGCGTGTACGGCAGAGATATGCTTTCTTGAAGCAAGTTTCGAGACAGGTCCTCAATTGAGAAAATTCTAGTTCAAATGTTAGCATGAACTCTGACGTACAGTTCTGATGCAACGTTGGAGTAGGCAGTGTTATCAGTAGGAACAATTGGAATATTAACGTATGATCTGCAGCAGTCTGGCGACTCTAAGCAAGAGCATAGTTTTTTGTCATCATAAGAATAGGCTGAGGGAAAGCGAGAGGGAACGTACCGTAAATTTTGATCCTGTATGCCAACAATGCCTTCAGGACACTGTTCGCTGCTGAAGGTCCACGCCCACCTCAGCTCTGCATAGTCGAGTGGTGTTAACATGAAGCCGTTCGTCTGTGTGTCAGTATAGCCAAGCCAGGCACGGGTGCTAGCAGCAAGTATGCAGTTTTGCCCTGCAACACTGACTCGAAATAATTTTGCTGGTTTCAAGCCCAGAAATCGTGTTCGAACGTCTGACAGTTCGCCAGTGATTTCATCGAGCACTGTTCGCAGATAGACGCCAGAGTACAGACCGATGTGCAAGTAAAGGGTCGTTCCACCAGATGTTGCATCTGCCATAGGCATGATGGAAAGTGAGGATGGCGCAGAGGTCAGAGCTTGCACCGATTTGTTCTCGAGCGTCGAATCTGGATCAAGACTCAGGATTCTGACAGTAGAGTCGTCGCAACCAACGGCTAAGAAAGAGCTTCTGACACGCCCTTCTGGAACGTCACCCAGTCCCAGACAGGTCACTGTTCCAGTCATCTCTCTTCGTTCGTCATACTCGTTCAGAGAGCCGTCAACGTCCATCTCAAAGTAGACAATCTCGCCTGAGCTCAGTGCCACAGCGATTTGTCTCTCGTTCGTGGCAGCAGCGACGATCGACCTATGCTGAGGCGCCGGCCATTCGTTGACACGCTTGTCTGCTCGAATGTGACGAATACCTTTGGGGTGCACCTGGATTAACGCATCTTCTCCAAGCTGCTGGACTGCTAGTGTTGGCGCGCTGGAGAGAAAGCCTGTATCGGTGACTTCCTCCACGGTTTCACCAATGCTCAGTACGAGAGTACCAGAGTTGAACGACAAGATAATGTACGCGTCGTACTGGTCTTCCCTGGTAAGTTTTGTCGTCCAAACTGCATTGGGCTTGTCTGGCAACTCAGACTCGACAAGTTCTGCCACAGAGAGACCATGCTTCAGTGTTTTGAAACTGCTCCTAGCACCAGCTCCACAGAGAGTATAGATCTGAGGTGCGCCGTCTTCGTCGAGCAGATTAGCCACTTTCGAGTCCATAATTGAGTTCATGGATTCGACACTTTGCACTAATGCGAGGTTGACAAGTGGTCTTGGATGGAAGTAAGCAGGGCTGCAAGGTTCTAGCGGATCCGAGGGATAGTCCTCGCTCGAGAACTCAGTCTCATCGTCGTCATCACCCAACTTCTCGAACTGGTAAAATTGATGGTTGCCTCGCTCTGCTGAAACAAACAGGAATCCACTCTTGAGGATATGTAGACTATTCGCGGTAGGGACAGTGTCGAAGTACTTGATCTTCAACGCTTTGACCTCGCCCGTAGGTTGACCATTATCATCCTCAGCCATATCAATGGTAGCTTTGAACAGGTCACCGTCTCCAGATTGTAGCAGCAGAAAGAATTGATTCCGGATTTTGTGCATGATACCTGCAACGATTGTTCTCTTACGCTCGGGGTTCTCGAGAATACCTCTCCGCCGCGGAATGGGTACACGGTGAGCATCTTGATTGTTGTGTCGATATGTTATGCTGTCAATGCCGCACACAAGGACACCGCTCGGCCCATCTGAGCCACCTGGAACGGCAAACAACTTTGTCGCAGATCTATCGATCGTTTCTGACCATTTCCGCACAACGTGGTTAAGACCAAGATCAAGTTCGTAATAGACGAGCTGTTTCTCGATTTCGTCAAATGCCTGGCCGGTTGGATCCTGATCGGCCTCTGAGTAATCGACTTCGATTGCGGCAAAGACGGGATTCTCGTATCCAACATCAAGTGCTATCAGGTCAAAGACCAGTATGCCGGGTTTGTGGGCCTCAAGCGGTGAGGAGATGGTGAGTGCAGCTTGGGCATTTCGGTTGAGGACGTAGACAATCTTGTTCTTCTCAACAGAAGCTATCAGGCAAGCTCTTCCTTTAGGATCGACAGCAAGGTACTGACCAGGTATGACTCGTCTGACGCCAGACTTGCCGAAGGTCTCAAGGTGTACGCGACTGAATCTGTTTTGATCTTTCAGATACTCCAATATGGTAATTCTTCCAGAGTCAGATCCCGCGATGATGTAGTCTTTACTGCCTCCTGCCAGCCGGAAAGCAGCTAGGGTGCGGATTATACCGAAGCAGTCTTGGGTGAAGAGGGGGTGTATCTTTCCCTGGGTTGGGTCAGGCCTGTGAATTGTAAGCTTGGACCCAGATGCCGTGACAATTTGTTGTTCTTTTGTACCGGCAAACTGACCCAACACCGCTGCCGTTATGTCTGAGGGCGGCTGCAGCGTCAAGCTGTACATAAACATCGAGCTTGTCGTCGCCATCTTGTCGATGATCTTCGTTTCTTCTTGAGGCCGGTTGATGAGCGACTGTCGAGGCTACCTCATACTGTACAGTGATGGGAGCTCGTAAGAGATTCTTTCAAAGCCGGCAATATCCCACAGATCGACGTCCGAGCCCCAAAGCACCACCAACGCCCGCTTGTTTCAATGTACTGAACAATAGATACGGCAGGCACCTTCCGCAGCAACTCAAAAATTGCGACTTCCAAAAAGTAGTTTGCGACAAGGCTGGCAATCCACGTGCTAGAGCATCGCGAGGCTGTGGTTAACTTTCTACTAGTGGGCCGATCTTTCGCGGGAAGGAGCGATGGCGATGACGTCTGTAGAAAGGCGCAGATGCCAAACGTCTCTGCGACATCTGGCGTGGGAACTACTGCAACGCGGCTGCCGGTGGCCTCTGTTGTGCATACCGTGCCTTATTCTTTGTACATCTTTCCCAATCCACAAACATTTCTAGGTATACGAGCTGGTCTGAAAGTCCTCTACCTTTCATCACATCTGCCCATCCGCCACCTGGATTGCCGGACATAAACTCGACCTCTCAGCCAGTCCTAAGAGTCTCGCTCAGCACAATGGCGGACAGCGCAGCAGCTGAAGATGCGACAGTCACGTTCAATGTTAAGGCATCAAGTGGCCCCAAGGTCACAGTCACACTTCCTCTTACTACAACAGTAGCAGACCTCAAGAACAAACTGGCAGAGCCCGATATGACAGGTGTACCGGCTTCATCACAGCGACTGATATATAGTGGAAAGGTGCTCAAGGACCACGAAACTCTGGCCACTCACAGTGTGAAGGAGGGAAATACCATGCACCTTGTGCGCAGTGCAGCCAGCAATCAAAGACAAAACCCAGCTACTCAGTCGTCCCCTGCCTCTACCGGCACAAATCAACCAAACGCTCCTCCTGCTGGTGTCCCTCAAAACTTCGCTTCCGGTACTGGCAATGATCCTCTCGCAGGTCTTACTGGCGCAAGATATGCAGGCTTTGCTGGCCTACCGAACCTACAGGAATTAGCACACCCTCCTACACCTGAAGAGATGGCGAGACGTCTGGAAGATCCCAACTTCGCTCAACAGATGAACGAAGCACTCTCGAACCCGCAGATGATAGATATGATGATCAACAGCAACCCCCAATTAAGAGCCATGGGTCCACAAGCAAGACAGATATTGCAGTCGGAAGGTTTCAGAAGGACAATGACAAATCCAGAAGCAATGAGAAGCATGATGGAGATGCAGAGAGCGATGGGCGGCAACCCATTCGGCGGTGCTGGTGGTCAAGAAGCATTTGCTATGCCGGGCGCAACTACTACAACAGACTCACAGCATCAGAATAATGGTCAAGGTCAAGGCCAAGGTCAAAACCAGCAACAGCAGAACCCGTTCGGTGGCATGTTTGGGGGTGCTGGTGGTATGAACCCGTTCATGTTCATGCAACCACCGCCTGCTGGGGGTGATCGATCTGCTGACCCGAATGCCAACCAAAACAATCAAGCCAACCCTTTCGCAGCTATGTTCAACCCAGCCATGTTCGGTCAACAGCAGGGACAAGGACAGACTGGTAGTGGAAATACAGATCCAGCGAATCCAAACTCAGCTCCTCCAAACCCGTTCGCCAACAACCCCATGTTCGGAAACATGATGAACAATCCCATGGTACAGCAAATGATGAACAACCCAGAAGCAATGCGCCAAGCAATGCAAATGGTCATGGGTGGTGGCGGCGGCGGTGATGGCGGCATGGGAGGTATGGGTGGCATGGATCCTTTCGCTGCCCTCGGTGGCGGAGGTTTTGGCCAGCCTGCAGACAACCGACCTCCAGAAGAACGATTTGCGACTCAGTTACGGCAGTTGAACGAGATGGGTTTCTTCAACTACGATCAGAACATTCAGGCGCTCTCCAGAAGTGGAGGTGATGTGAACGGCGCGTTAGAATGGCTTTTCAGTCAGCCGCAGAGCTAAAGGGGCTTCGACGTTGCTGTGTGTTCATTTTGGTGGCCTATGAATAAAAATGCCAATCCATTCATGGCCTCTCTACAACTCTTCCGATTCCATTCTGCAACTCGTGGATCTATTTCAAGTCCAAGTCCTTTGATTTCTTGACTTCAAACTTTCCAAGGATCAGGACTGCGAGGCGCATTACGCATGATCCTCCACTTTATCAAGACAGCCGCAAGCGTAACATCGATCTTTCCATCTGGTTCGTACGATTTCAAAGATGTACAGTAGTACTGCCTGGTGCAATCTCATATACCAGGCATCCATACTCGCTCCCAAAATACAAGTGGCAAGGCTGCATCAGGCTCCAGCATTATTTCAGCGGTGTGACCCGCCGAAATGATGTTCACGTTCCAAATTATTTTCCGTACTTCTTGCTCACGATTCATCACAATACACCAAGGACACGATGCACCTGAAAATGACACATGTACTTGCTCAAACAGGAATGTATGTTAACGCCACATGCCGTTCGCAGTAGTCGCCGATTTCGTCGTGGCAAAACATGGCTCAGCCCACACCATCGGAATTCGAGGCCAATGAGTCACGCGCGCCAAACATGGCATGAAACAAACTTCAACCCGTCAATACGTGGTACTACTCAGGCACAGCAGGCTTCGTACTGACTATCTACTTGACCATCATGCCAACGAATCATCTGACTCTACAAATCTGATTGCGTGACTGATGCAAGACTCATGCCTAATCCAGCGTTTGATATATAGATCTACTACTAACCCCATGCCCCATGATGCATGAACTCATGCACGTTCATCATTCTTAGCTGGCACTCACTTGCTCTCAGGACAGTACCCCTCCATCCTCAATCCTTTCACCTGACAATGGCACACAAGCATAATCGCCGAAGGATAAGACATCGCAGCCGGCGCAATCAATACGAACAAAATCTCCCGACTGTTTACGAAGCATCTTCCTACGATGGACTTGCTTCGCTCTCCGAACCGCAAATCTCATATGGCCATGCACAGTCATCGAGGGGATCGAGTCCTAGTTCGGACTATTCAGACAGCGCTACGCTTCGCAGTTGGCTAGACAGGGACACGCCACACTGTCGGACTGCGAGTACGGACAATCAAATCCGTCGTATTAGCACTCAAGAGGCAAGAGCAATGCAGACATTTGGTGGGGAACCGGGCGAGGACTACGATCTGGTCGAGAGTATGCAGAAGATGTTTGACAGTACCTACATGGAATGGATCAATACCTGAGAAAGTGGACACTCCGAAGGGGAGGACAATATCTGACAGAGCATTAGTATCGCATTCATTACAAAGGAAGCAAAACACTGCTGGACAACAGAGATGACACCCACTATCTGGATCTAGGTGAATTGCGATTTACGACGAGGAACACGATGAATTCAAAAACATAGGTTGGCATTTGTCTTGGTCACTTCTGCCACGGTGGGGTTGGTCTTCAAAACAAGTTTTGAATTACAAGTTTGGATCATATCAAGGCAAGGCGTCAGCTAGGTTGCCGTGGAGTAGGGTCTTCTGCCACCTCTCTTGGATGGAAAGTGGTTCCAAGATCAGGCCATGCCTGGGACAGCCAGCATCTCGGCTGAGGCTCTGGTGAGTCAAGTTCCACAACGGACATATATTCATATTCCGCAGCTACCAATTTTGTTCCGTTACATGCTCTTCTCATGCTACCTTATCTGCCTGTCGCTGCCTATTGCGTGGTCCCGCCACAATGTATAGTTCATTGATGCATGACCGGAGAACCTGCAGGACTCATCTCGTGTCCTGCCCATTTGGATGAACAGAGAGCAATCTATGCCTCGAATCACGGAACGATCGCGGGTAACACGTGAGGCGAGAATGTCTCGTGCTTGATCACACCCACAGCTCCGAACGAGCAACACAACTAAAAGGAGTAGTTCTTTCCAGGTTACGCCTAGTCTAGTGCATGCAATCTTGACACATGAGCTGTGGACAACTGATGTATTTGATGCTTCACCAAACAGCACCTGGAGCTGTCGATATTCTTGCCTAAATTCCGCAGGCATCAACTCGGACCAACCGGCCCGACCCCCGAGATGGAGGTGATCGTGCCGAGGCATATCTTGTGGAGCTGGCTTCTACGGTAGTATGGTCTTCAAGTTGTACATCGTGTACCACGGAGTGCTTACCCATACTCATACCTCCTAGTGGTAGCTATCATACGTTCAGGTTGCCTTCGACAGCACGCTAAGACGAAGCAGTATTTATACCCTTGGAGCTCAGCAGGCTCAGTACGCAGACTACAGCGTTACTAAGCAGCGCACTGGTAGCCCCGAGTTCGTCCATCTTAAACATGTCCACCCACCCACAAACCGAACCCCCCTGGAAAGCCATCGCACTCCGCAAACAAGCCTCCCGCATCAAAGCCCTCCACGAACCCCCCTCAACCTCAATCACAGTCCCACACCACCTCCTCCCCCACGACCCACCCACACCAAACCATGGCCCCGAACCAGTCCACCACATCCCAAACCAACTCCTATCCGCCCAGGACCTTACCATAACATCGCTCTCAATCCCCGACCTCCTAGCCGCAATCCGCGCTGGCACGTACACCACCACGTCCGTAACAACAGCCTACATCCGCCGCGCCAGCATCGCCCAGCAACTCACAAATTGCCTCACCGAGCCGCTCTTCACACGCGCATTGGCGCAAGCCGCTGTTCTGGACCGTGACTTCGCGAACGGCGGCGTACTTCGTGGACCGCTGCATGGTCTCCCCGTCAGTATCAAAGATGGGTTCAACATCGCTGGGTATGATAGCTCCATCGGTCTCGCGAGTCTGTGCTTTAAACCGGCCACCGCCAACGCCCCGCTTGTCGACTTGCTAGAGAGTCTGGGTTGCATCATCATCGCGAAGACGAACATCCCTCAAACACTCGCTAGTCTCGATAGTGTGAATAATGTGTTCGGACGGACGTATAACCCGTTCAACCGTCTTCTCACGGCCGGCGGGTCAAGTGGTGGTGAAGGAGTCCTAGTCGCCATGCGCGGGAGTGCGATCGGTTTCGGAACAGACATAGGCGGGAGTATCCGTGTGCCGGCGATGTGTAACGGCGTGTATGGGGTTAAGCCCAGCGTTGGACGGGTGCCGTTCGGTGGACAGCAATTGACAGGTGTGGAGGGCATGAGTAGGACGTCTGTGCAGGCTGTGGCTGGACCTATCGCGAGGAGCATGGAGGATATTGAATGCGTGATGAGAGAATTGGTTCCGCGCGCGAGTCTATTCGGGGAGGATTGTGTACCGTGGAATAGTGAATGGATGGGTGTACCGCTGGCGAGAGATCCGGGCACTGCGAGACATAAATTCAGGGGTTCTGGACCGAACGGCGAGTTTGTGATCGGGGTGTTGAGGAGTGATGGAAATTGTCAGCTTTTGCCGCCGATTGCGAGGGTGATGGATGAAGTTAGTGGTGCGCTGAGGACGGCGGGGAGCAAGATGAATGTTAGGGTTGTGGAATTGCCGACACCGAAAGCGTGGACGAAGGCGCAGAGCGTGATGAGTAAACTTATGGGGGTTGATGGTGGTGCGGAGATGAGTCGGATGCTGCTTGGGACGGAGGAGCCGCTTGTGCCGTGGATGAGTACGAGGTTTAAGCATGGTGGGAAGGCGCAGAAGTTGGAACGTGTGGCGGAGATACAGGCCCAACGGGCGCAGTTGGAGAGGGAGATGCTACGGGATGTCTGGGGCGTGAGCATAGATGAGTTTGGAAGGAAAAAGAGGGGTGTCGATGCGATTATCTGTCCGCTTGCGTCGCATCCTGTGCCGGAGATTGAGAGGTATAATGCTGTGGGGTATACGAGTAGTTGGGTGTTGTTTGATTATCCGGCGGGTTGCGTGCCGGTAAGGGAACTGAAGGAGAGTGATCTTGAGATTGGGAAGCCACTCGACACGAGCCTGGATGTGCTTGGGAGTTGGGATGAGAAGAGCAGGGAGTTATGGGACGAGAGCAAGACTGATAGGAAAGTGTATCAGAATAGTACGCTGAGCGTGCAGTGTGTTACTAGCAGACTGGAGGACGAGAAGCTAGCTTATGTTATGGCATTGGTTGATGAGGCTGTGAAGGGTGTGCAGGCGAGGGAAGCGAAGCTGTGACGGTCGTGGATGCCCACGTGACATGCAAGGGGTTGGCTTCATCTCAGCCGAAAGTATTTTCTGCTTTTCGTTGATTCTTGACTTTCCTCTACGTTCAGCCAACTCACAGCAACTCTTCATTTGGTGCATTCTTTCCAACATAATATTCGCAATGCCGGCACGTTCTCTGCTCGATCTTCCTACAGAAGTTCGCCTGTTGATCTTCGAGCACTTATATCGCCTAAGCGAAGCGACACTCCACATCGGTCAGAGTGACAGGTGCGACCTCATACAGGATGGACACAGCAGTCGCAGTCTTCTTCGCACGAACAAGCTCATCCGCGAAGAAGCTATGCCCGTTTTCCTTGAGCGTACGACATTTGTTTTGTCATGTAGCAGATGTCGGGGCTGGGATGGCAACTGCTACGATCTACCCAACATCCGTAACGTTATCACCGATCGACGCCTGGCAGATGGAATCGTCAAGCGTTTCTTGTATCTCTGTGCTGCAAAGCATCTCAGGCTGAACAGCTTGGTCATCAGAAACAAGCTAGTTGTGCCGAGTAAGTCAGGTTCCACGTTGTTAGTCAACGTATTTATATGCTGATTATATCTTCTTCAAGGTCAACACTCGGAACTCCAAGGTCAAAATCTGGTATCCCGTTTGACATCTGCCATTCAGGTGACCAACAAACTTTCAATGCCAGTTTTTATAGTTGATCTGCCATTTCAACGTATGCGGAGGTCTCAGCTGCATTGTGACATGACTGTGAAGCGGGGCCGTCATGTCGTCCTCGCGGGTGCCTCGAGAGCCTGCATGGAAGGCGTTATGGAAGAATTGCTTGGAGTAGGACTCTTCGACAAAGACGACTTCGAAATTGTCGAGAGGTCGATGGACGAGTCGCTGAAAATATTCGAGCAATACGAGTCACGTCGTCGGATGTGGCGACGCACATGAATCGGTTCAGCGGTTCGAAGAATGTGAAGATTGTTGAGAGAAGCTCTACGGAGTACGTATTAGTAGTAGCTTGGCCTTTAGTCGCTAGACCTTCCTCGAGATGGGAACCACTTATGCAGGTACGGAATATAGCTTGGCCGGTCTCAAACCCTCCCGAACCCCGCAGCCGAAGAGCGCACCTTTTCGACCCTTCTCAGTCCGCGAAACATGAATAGATCGGTCGCAGATACTACATGTCGTAGCATGGGGCTGGCTTCCAAATATCTCTTCCGATGCAACGACATCGTAGCAGAACGATAGTCCTTCGCCCGTCATCTCGTGCTACATAATGGACACCGAACGCTAGACTCATCGGGGATCCGCTGCTAATTCAGGGTTTATCTGTCAGGGCCTCCGATGTCCGGTCTAACGCCAAGTCCCGAATCTGGAGGGGCACTAAGCAATGCAGAAGAAAAAGTCGGTCTGTTAAAGACACCTCAACGCCTTGCCTGAGACCGATCCTCTCCTTCTTTGACATCAACATAGTCTAGTGAAGTCTCAGGTAAGCAGCTTTCCCTCTTGTCTGTACGAGGCCCAAGCACGAGAAGAGCACGAGCGGGGTAGGCAAGCAGACAGCGTCGACCATGTCTACTGACCTTGCTGATCGGAAGAGGAAGAGAGTTGATACTGTCACTGAGAATAAGCATGTCTTCTTGGACTGTTGATTGACCGGCATAAATCCCACTAGCAACACGTGCACTACACCGGAGCATTCATACTGACTAGTCTTTTAGCAGTATGGCATCAACATCATCTCTCGAGGGCAAGGTCGCCCTCGTCACCGGCGCCGGCCGTGGTATCGGCAGGGGTATCGCCCTCGAGTTCGCCGCCCGAGGCGCCAAGGTTGTGATCAACTACCGAAACTCGACCAAGGATGCCGAAGCCGTCGTCCAAGAGATCAAGAAGATCGGCTCCGACGCCGTCTCTATTCAAGCCGACGTCACCAAGATCCCAGACATCGTCAAGCTCTTCGAAGAGGGCAAGAAAGCCTTCGGCCGTCTCGATATCGTCATGTCCAACTCTGGCAAGGAGGACTTCACACCTCTGCTTGAAGTCACACCAGAGATCTACGATGATGTCTTCAACACCAACACTCGATCCCAATTCTTCGTTGCTCAGCAGGCATACAAGCACCTCGAACGTGAGGGATCCGTCATCCTGATGTCCTCGATTGCCGCTGGTACCCGACGACCAAAGGACCACTCACTCTACGCTGGTAGCAAGAACGCCATCAAGGCTTTCGTGCGAACGCTCAGCACTGATATGGGTGACAAGCACATCCGTGTCAATGCTATTGCTCCCGGTGGTGTCAAGTCTGACATGTTCTCGCACGCTGCTTGGCGATATGCTCCAGGTGGAACTCCCGATATGAGTGAGTAGCATCTTCTCTCCTATGAAAACGTTTACAGGCTAACAAACCACACAGAGGTCGAACAGATGGAATCTGGTCTTGCCTCTATCACCCCTCTTGGCCGTGTTGCCGAGCCAGTTGACGTGGCTCGTGTCGTCTGCTTCCTCGCCAGCAACGACTCGTACTGGGTCAACGGTGAGACGCTGGGAATCAGTGGTGGCGCCCCAACTTAAGCATGTGCATAGCGTTGTGACCAGTCCTGGTACTTCTGGTGTCTTAGGTTATGAAGGAGAAGTTGGACGGACGGAGCAAAAAAGACGCAAAAGTCTTCGAGCGTTAACAATCATTTGTTCAACCATCGGCTCGAGGTCTAGGAACACCTTTCTGGGAATTGTCGTCACTTGAGTCTAGCATGCACGGCCGCTAACGAATAGACCCCCGGTGCTCGAGGTTGTAAGTTAAGATTCCTCGTTGAAACTTCATCTGGGCGGCTTGGTGGTCGACCGTACTGATCTTTTGTGTGCAACCGTACTCGCTCATCCCGCGCATCGTCCTCTGTGCATGCACAAGTTACTATGTTCGAAGCTGAGCTTGCAAACCTATACAAGGGCTCTTTCTGTACGATCTCAATATACACTCGAGAGAAGAAGCGCCTTACTCATGTGAGCCTATCCATGATGATTCCGTGAGTCAGGAAGAGGTTTCATTGGCTGGGCAAGAGCCACCTAAGCCTCGCTAAGAACATGCTTGATTCGGCCAAGCTTAGGCGAGACAAAACCGAGTGGCTGAAACAACACCAGATTTAGCTTCTCTGTCGCCAAACAAGACTTGGACATTGTGCGACTTTCGCATGATCCACTTCAGTCAGCCTGCTTGTAGCCGTCATATGCCACACTGACACATGTCAAAAGACAACGCTTCGTGGATGAGCCTCATCGCCGGTTCATGACCCAAGTTCGCGTCAAAACATGGCAGCGATCAACGCGTAGGGTCGCGCACACCTTTTGCCGGAGTCCCACGTTGCTCGATCATGTCCGCTCGCAATGCTCCTCGCCACGAGTCGGACATGACAATTGCAAGAGATCATCGAGGTACCCATCCCGCCTGACCTCTTTCCTGCTCCGCGGAACTCTGTGTTCCACAAGCTGGGTGTCGTGATGCCACCAAGCATGGCATTATCGGCTTTCTTCTACCGTGAGAGGTCTGCTAAGGTAAGTAGCAAAATTCCTCCCATCAATCTTGTACTGCCATCGACTCAACGACCGAACTGTATCGTGCCATTACATACATCAGAAGCTTCGAAGAAGGTATGGCTCAATGCTGGGACTGGCATCCCGATACGAACACCGCTCGTAAGCTATCGGACGTCTGGGTACAATGTCCATCAGGTTCTGGCTGTTGTATCGGTAGTGACGACTGCTTGGACTACAACCTGTGCAAATCGTTGGGTTCAAGCAACAACGCGAACAACGACAGCGGTTATTATGTCCAACGATGCACCGATCCCCTGTACACAGATCCCGCTTGCCAAAAAGTTTGCAGTAAGAGCCATCCTAGTCGTTGCCAGCCCGGTACACAAGAGCTGACCGTCCTTTTCCTCAGGTGCTCCTGGCCCACCCGATGCCGTCTACAATTCATCGGCCCAGCTTTGGGCATGCTGTGGTGACGACGCTGATGGTAAAGTCAGCTGCAATGCGCCGACCGATGAGGTCTTCCAAGCTCCAGCTATTGCACAGCTGAGCGTTCTATCGTCTAGTGTTCCGACTGTCAGCACGGAAACACTCATCCCAGGATCGGCCACCAGCGCGACGTCATCCCTTACGTCTTCATCATCTTCATCAGCCACGGCGTCTGCCAGTTCATCGCCTGCTTCCGATGGTCTGAGCACCGGCGCCCAAGCAGGCATCGGTGTTGGCGTAGCAGTGGTAGCGCTCGCGCTCCTTGGCATCCTCGCTTTCATGTTCGTCAAGCGCAGAAAGAGCCGTAACTCGCAAGGATACGAACAGCATGCACCAGTCGAGGCAAAAGGTTCGATATACCATCCCACTGAGAAAGGGCTGGACAACGACACGAGAAGGCAGGAGCTTCTATCTACTGGGGACAATGCATCCTACCCTGGCCATGCCAGGAGCACCACACCTAACACATACTATAATCAGACTACTGGCTCTCATCAGAGCCCCGGTACGTATGAGCTCGATGCTCGATGAGTTTGGCCCCTAGGCACGTTCCAAAGACATGCGTGAGCTGTAGTGCACGGGTAGCGCACGTTGCACATGTATCGAGGCCATATGTTCACTCGTCGCAAGCTAGTCGAGTGATATCTGGAATCTACGAGCAATAGACGAATGACAAACCATGACGCAAGTGAAAGTACAGGCCAGATGTGTATCAACACAGTGAAAACGAACTATGATGTTACCAGGAGCGCAGAAACGGTTTCGTCTCAGGCTCTGCTCATTTATTTTCTGCGCACACAAAGCCACAACTTTTCTAGATTTGTCCAGCTCGAAGACAGATACTTTGGAAACTAATCTTATCAGCTCGAGAGCGCCATCGACATTTGTCCCAGCAATGGCTCTCCTAGGTCTGCTTCGTGTGCCAGCCGAGATTCGACTACGCATCTATGGCATGGTCTTTCGAGAGGCAAAAGTCATCATCCATACTCTACCGCAGGAACCACAACAACCGGCCGACAAAGCTGACGAGCCCGCCGAGGACAGGAAACGCACCGAGAACGCATGTCGACGAAAAGATCAGCGAACTTGCATTAGCCTCCTACTCACCTGTCGCAAAATCGCCGAAGAAGCGATGTCAACCTTTCTGAAGGAGACAACATTCATGATCAACGATTGTCCGTGCTGGAAGAGCGACTCATGTCACTTCAAGCCTGGCACCTTTCGAATCTTGCCCGACCTGCGAAACATCGACCTGTATTCGAACGACTACAAGACAATGATTTTGTTGCAACAGCTCAGAGACCTTCACTTCAAGGGTCAAGACTATCGCGACAAAAGCGGTGGAGTGAGCCGACGTCTCTACGTGGCTGAAGGTCCCCCCAGAAGGCTCAAGACCTTGCGCGTGATGGAGCCGCTGCACCTTGAGAGGCTTGTCTATTTCATCTTTCAAGCCCATATCATTGCAGAAGAGATGTCAATTTTTGTTGTCCACGATCGACTAACACCTCACACGACATTCGAGGAAGCGCTCGTCCATATCGTTGTTAAGAAACGCCAGGAGGTCACCATACCAGGACAGCATGAGAGGGGACTCGAATCTGTCAAGGAGCAGCTGCTCAAAGTCGATGTGTTTAGGAAGATGGCGATGATTGTGGAGAAGGACAAGAAGGTGGCTTATCGTGACGCTTTTGCATGAGTTCTAGGAGCAATAGTGGCCAGGATCATCTGTTGCTACGAAGGTGTACTTCTGCTGAGACACTCCGAAGATAGGTGCTCGCATTAGAGCCTGGAATCAAAGATAAAAGAGTTGAGGCTGCGGACCGCCACTGCCATTCCTGGAGGTCTTCAGTTCCGACAATTCTGCTCTGTATTGTGTAGCACTGTCACAAATGAAGATTGTCTAACGATACACTCGCTTGCGAGTGAAAGTGAACGCACCTGCCTCAGCCACAGCAAACGCACATTGCACTCTTACCAATATGAATTCCTCCTCCACCTCTCTCGTTTCTCGAACTCACTTCAACTTACTCCCTTGGGAATCAATTCTGCGCACGTCTATCGCCCACAAATTCCTTTAAACCAAATCTCGACACACCCTCAACATGTCTCCAACAAGCTTCGTCGACCTCCCACCCGAGCTCCGCCTCCAAATATACACCCACCTCTTCCGCACTACCGACGTCACTGTTCATGCGCTCCAGCGTGCGCCGTACAACAGAACTTCACGTAGATGCCGAAACAGTCAAAGTCGCAAGTGTATTGCACTGCTACTTGCTAATCGCCTGCTCAACCAAGAAGCTCAGCCACTGTTCCTCCAGGAGACGTCGTTCAGATTGACTGGTTGTCCCTGCTGGAAGAGTCCATCGAGGTGTCTGCCAACGAGCATTCAGAACCTTACAGTTGAGGAACGCAACGAAAGATGGACGTACACGAGGAAGTCATCTCGACCAATGAACATCCAGACTCTGACATTTCTAAGCCTTGAACAGCCACGCTGGGCCGCCGATGTCGCCATTCACATTAGATTTGGTCTGGAGTTTGCTAAGAGGATCCACTTGAAGCTGGAGGGTGTGTTGGACACGCCGTATATGGATGTGGTTGTTGACAGTGAGAAGGGAAAGGTTAAGGTTACTGGTGTGACTGATCGCGACTTGAACTATGTGAGAGTGATGATCTTGCATGCGCACTTGTTCAAGATGGAGGATATTTCGCTTATTCTTCGAGGGGAAACTGTGGAAGAGATGAGGAGAGGTGTCTGATTGAGGTGAGGTGGCAGTCGGTGTAGTTCGTGGTACAGCCGAAATTGCATGCCCGAGAGGCCCCCTTGCGTATTTCTGGGTCGAGAGGACTGACGGGAGGAACAACACATATGGCACGTGTGAGCCATGCAACTGTTACGATCGTGATGGTCGTGCTCGAGCCAGACCTACCACATCAAAGACCAAATATTAACAAATTCTTATGCTTCCGCTCATTACCTCAACTGCCTGTCCCTTGAGCTCAACCATCTCCACGCTCTTCCCATCCTCCTTCAACACAACATCCACAAAAATCATACTCGGCCTTCCCATCTCCACACCCTGCTCAATCTCAAATTTATACCTTTCACCTTTGCCACCCTTCTGCAGTGCCAAATAAGCCGCCAATGCCGAGCACGCTGCACCAGTAGCAGGATCCTCAAGGTTAATCGCCATCATGCGCTTCCTAATCCTAATGATCCCATCGCCCTGATCAGGCTTGATGTAATAGGACACGTTACCCAGCAATCCATCCTGCCAGCCTTCATCGAGGTCCTCAGCCTTCGCGATATCGTCCTTGGTGATTACAACATTGGCGAGTAGATCTGGTTGTGCCGTCAGATCGACGAGCGCGAAATTGACGCCCGACACAATCGATACCAGGGGTATGCTCGAACCAGATAGTGGCGTTGTGGCGGACGCCAGACCAGGCTGGCACTCCACGACTCGGTTCCAAGGTATCTGCTCCGAATGCACACGGACATTATGCGGGATCGCGGCCGTGGCTGTGCCTAGTGCCCTATCATACTTGATCGGTACCGGTCCAGCTTTCAGATTGATTGTGATCTCATCGCGGTTCTTCTCAAGGTTCTCGAAGATCCATACTGCTGTTCCGATTGTTGGATGACCAGCGAATGGGATCTCAGCTGTTGGCAGGAAGATCTGGGCGTCGTATGTTGCTGGTGCTGAATCTGCTCTGCGCTCGTAGAGAAAGACGGACTCGGAGTAGTTGAACTCTTTGGCTATACGCTGTTTCTGCTCCTGGGTCAGGGTGGTGCCTGTGGAGACGTGGATGAGGCCGAGCTGGTTGCCGGTGAAGAGCTTAGTCGTAAAGACGTCAAGGGTGTTGTAGTTAAGGCGTTGAGTCATGGTCACGGGTGGGCACCTAGAGATGCGTGTGCTGTAGATATTAGCTACGAGGCAGGGGACGTGCGTTGAACGAGATGGTTCAGCTGTTTCATAGGAGTGGTGTCGTGAGTCACGTCATGAGCAGAATGGTGGACTTCTCCAGATTTCTCGTCGCATTGCGAAGCGTTCTAGTCGTAAAACTGATGGATCCCTCATCACAACCATGGCTAGCCTCAAGCTTCCACAGCAGTTGTGTGAATCTATTTGTTGGGCATAGCATATCGGTAAAGGGAAAGGAAAGAGAAAGATGAAGCAGTTTGCGACGGAAGCTATCCAGGTCGTTCTAAAAATAGGACTGTCGCCAAGAATATCCTCGTGCCCACCCCATAACTTGATTTCCTTCTTAGTATCGCTCAACTAGTCTCCGGATTACAGATACCGTCGGCATCTATCTTCTATATGTATCAGCATATTGAAGTCTTGTCCTCCCTCCTCTCATTCTTTGACGACTTGTACATCGAGTCGCCCATACAATTTTGTTGAAAGCAAGTACGCGACAAGCGCGTCCGTACTCTCTTTGTCACCACCTTTGATAGCTACCTGACTGATCGAGCCCCTCTCATTGCGGTACATCCATGTTTCCGGTTCGCCTGAGGACGTCAAGGTGCTCATATACAGTACCGAGGCATCGTGTGATCCCCAACCAACAGTGGCAACGAAACCACGCAAGTTGGAATCTGCAAGAACACTCGGTCAGTAGGTGTCTAATAAGCAAGGAGGGTAGGTACTATACTCACTACCACTTGTCGGCTCGATTGCGACACTATGTATTTTGAATCGTTTCTCGAAGATAAGCCATTGGAGTGCCGAGATGTTGTTGAAGGATATCGATCGCGGCAGGGTGACATTGAAGTTTTCCGGCAAAACTCTCGGTAACATTCTTTTCGAAGGACAGCGCGGCCAACAACCACAGTAACCAGTCAGAAAGATAGCTTGCTTCAGGAAGACAGGTGTAGCCTCTCGATTGATCTGCTTGTTGGTTTTAAGCATGTCTGTATCGACGGTTTTCTTTCTAAGAAGGGCGCGCCGGTAAGGTGGCGGGCGACAGGGGCACTCCATGGTGTGAGGGATGATACATGTGGACGAGAAGCATAACTCGTAGATCTGGAGACGAATTTCGGTCGGGAGGGTGAGAAGCCTGGGGGGCGCCATGTTGATAGGCGACGTCGATCGTGGTGGAAAAAGGCTATAAGCTATAGTATGCTTAGAGATTTTCTATCAGATGCGCAAAACAGATGTCTACTTATACTCTTTGCCGACAAACGAGCAAGTGACTGCTTTACCGGTGTTTGCACGTTAGGAGTTGTCAATCACCCTGTCATGGAGCACTGCACTATTGAAGAACAAACATGCTTGCACTCGTGTACATAATCAAGCACGTTCTGCTCATTTGTTCATTCATGTATTGGCTTGAGAATCTCTAGATTTGTAAGCTATAAGAGACCTCCTTGAAGAAGCTGACTTGTTATACAGTTGCTTTTCCATGCAATGTTCGCAGGGCACCCCATCATCCTGAGTTAAACACGCTGCCACTCAAACTCGAGAGGTTCTAGCTCCCACTTGATCCTTGGCCAAATGCTGTTCGTCTCAAAAATCCGTCGCTTGATCTCCTCGTAGTTGCGTTCATCCTTGGCTTCGACGTATACTCGATCCAATTCTCTTGAGAATCGGCCATGACCGACAGGTTCCTTGCTCGTAGCTATGATGACTTTCCCACGATATTTGAAATTTGACCGTCAATGACTCCGTTGTAAGCTACAGGGAAGCAGATGTGCTCTGCGAAGGATAGCTTCGTTGAGTGTGAATCGTCCCGCTTAAGGGCTTCGTGCATACGAACTGGTAAATTGTGTCAGCGATGGTCACCTATTGAAGCGCTGCTTCTGACTTGCTGTACCATGGGCAAAACTCAGCCACTTCGAGTGTGCGAACAGTATGATGGTGGCTCGCATAGAAGGACCCCGCAAGCTCCAGGAAATTTGCAAAGGTCTCATGGGAGACTCCGCGGTCGATGCGGTCAATGGCAACGTGAGAAACAAGCGGGAGTTGTGGATCGAAGAGACGCTTCTGAGATCCTCCCAGCAACGGCAGGTACCAATATTGAACGTCGTCTCCTTCAGAAACAATGGTGTTGCCTCCTTGGTGATCTGACTGTGGGAGAGTAGGATGTTGGTGCATGTGTTGGTCTTTGCTTTGTGAAACTTGAACCAGGCGACGTGAGCGTGCTGCATTGTATGCATGTTGACTGGTGTGCATTGGAAGACTTCTCTGTACACTTGTTCTCGCAGCTCAAGCGGTAAGTGAAGAAAAGTGACTGTCATTTTTGCGGTTGTGTATTCTTTGTGATTTGAGCGATCTGGAGGAAGACACCAAGTTGATGTATACAGGGTTGTAAAGCTGATATAGATATAGTGGTAAATTTATGGCGAATTCGCGTTGGAAGTCGTGATATTCAGACCCATCAAACACTGCTTACACTACTTGGTGCTATGTGCTGCACAAGTAGTTCATGACCCGGCGCCCTTCATGGTGATCCGCTGGTGATATACCCCGCACTTCGTGTTTGCAGCCACGATTGGTGTTTGCTAGGGGCTATTTACCATCAAGAAGACCGATTTATCAAGCACATGTGACATGAGTGATACACCAAGCCAAAGTGGCGGTTAAGTCATTCGGCGAGCCGTTCAAAGTCTGCTGCTGTTCTTCTGAGCTGCCAGCCACTCCTTGCTGTATGGATAATCTGTGTAGCCTTCTGCACTCATCTTCTTGTAAAACGTCGTTCGATCGTAATGGTTGAACTCGATGCCCCTTTGAAGTCTGAAAGGCAGGTCTGGAGTACTGATGAAATGTCTTCCGAATGCAACGCATACGTTTTCTCCGGTGTAAATTTCGCTGACGACTTTCTTGGCTTTGGCTGGCGTAAATCCTCCGGCAAGGATGATAGGTGCTTGCTCTCCCCACAACTCGACGAATGGATCATTCTCCCGCGTCACAGCATGATAGACACCAGTCGCTGAGTCACCACTCAATCTGCTCTCGACTAGATGCAGGTAAGCAAGATCAAGCTTCTTCAGCTCTTTAATCACGTGCAGAAACTGTGGCACGGGGTCCTCCATCTTCATGCCCTGGAAGTCCGACCATGGTGATAAGCGCATGCCGACCTTCTTGCTGTCGCCAACAGCTTCGATGACTGCTTTCGTCACTTCTAGACCGAAACGAGCTCGCTTCTCGACACTGCCCCCATACTCGTCAGTACGCTTGTTGCAAACGTCCTGCCAGAACTGGTCTATGAGATAGCCGTTGGCACCATGAATTTCGACACCGTCAAAGCCTGCAGTTATCGCATTCTTTGCCGCTTGAGCATAATCCTGGATGAACGATTCGATCTCGCCAGTGGTCAAAGCCTTCGGCACATGTCCCCCTTCTGCCGCTGGCACGGCACTTGCACTGACAACGGGATACGGGCCACCTTCCTGCCTCTGTAAGTTCTTGGGTACTGCTACCCGACCGAGGGCCCAGAGCTGCAGGTAGATAAAACATCCTTTGGCATGCACCGCGTTAGTCACTTCCTTCCAAGCAGCGATTTGTTTGTCGTTCCATATTCCAGGAACGTTATTGTAGCCAGACGCCTGAGGTGAGATAAAAGTGGCTTCAGTGATCAAGAGAGTTCCGGGAGTCGAAGATCTCTGTGCATAGTAGTCCTTTGCTATGTCGATCTGTACGTGCTGGTCGTCAGCCCGGAAGCGGGTTAGCGGTGCCATTATGATGCGGTGGTCGAGCTTGACATTGCCCAGCTTCAGAGGCTGGAAAAGGCGATTGTGTGACATGCTGTGACTGAAAAAAGCTAGAATGTCGACGGCGGGGTCCTCCCTAGTCCGGCTGTGGTGTCGTGATTTGGGAGTGCTGATTCAAATTGTAGATGCTGTTAGAGATGCTACTCATGTATTCAGAATGACTCAAGCAGATCAACTATAAAGCCGTGTCGTCTGTCAGGCTAATAAGTACTGATAAGCGGGATGTGAAAGTGCTCCTGGAGCATCACCGACCTCGGCACAAAGTTGCCATATCATTCCAATAACTCGCCGTACGATGCTCGGCTTACTAAGCATGCGAGGACAGCATGCTACGGCCTCCGCGCCGCATCTAGCATAGGCTGGATGGCTCGACACTGACTGTGCTTACCTGGAGGAAGGTATATGAGCTCGCAAGATTGTGTTAAGACGCACCTGAACACCTAAACCACCATATCTCGAATAGCAGACCTCGATCCAAACCGCCGTGCACACTAGATTGCCAGCATGGACACCGCCGCTGGATTCCAGCCTTTGAGCATCGTACGCTTCACTGGTATTCTCCACCGTTTGGCAAATGTCTCCCCATCAGACTTCTCTGCGCTGTGGGCAAATCATGCCGCCCTTGCCGCACCCTGGTTTCTGTACCATAACGTTCGAGGCTATACTCAGACTCACGCGACCGCGTCAGCAGCCATACCAGGCGCGAAAGTGGTGGACTTCGACGGAATGGTGGAGCTGTACTTTGATCCCTCCACATGCACCCTCTTCAATCCCAAGCTGTTAGAAGGCAGACCGGATAGCGAGGGCGCCCAGAAGTACTTTGAGGAGGTCATCTTTGTGGATGAGAAGAGATTCTGGGATCGGACTGAGCAGGCCAATGTCAGGAAGGGTGTAGAGTGGCAAGAAGGTACGATGGGCTTCGTGGGCAAAGAAGTCAAAGTGATAGTGGACGGGAAGGTGGTTGTTGACGTGCCGGATGAACTATGGAAGAGATGGCAGAGCTATGTTGGTGGGCACCGATGAGGCGAACAGATTGAAGGGGACAGTTCGAGATGGCTCAAATCATGATCCAAGCGAATCAGCCAACCTGCTCGATGGTCTCCCCAGGAGTACACCGTAACACCTGAGTGCATTTTCGTCCTCAACTCCGTGTGCGTCATATTAGGTATCGAGCTTCAACCGGCTGGTCAAGTTGTGACGACCTCAGTCGTCATACATACTAGTAATGACTGGCTCACATTCGACTGGTGACTGGTAGGGATTATCGCATAGCAAGTTCCATCGGATAGGTCGCGAAGATCAGAACCCTCGTCACGGACCTGGGATGGTGCCACGATTCTGTTATACGTAAAGAGCAAGAAGGTACTCCGTAGAATGAGCCATAATGAGATTGCAGAAGATGAAGCTCATCCGCCATAACTTCCAAAGCTGCAACAAGAAGATGATCGCTTGACCTTCCCGTTTCGTACTTCTGAGCGGCTACTTTGGCACCCGCCGATTGAACGGAGTGAGCGCTTTGAGCACAAAATTCACTCCGTTCAACTTAATCGGCGGGTGTTTGGATGGCTGGCGAGGCTGGGAGATGTCGCTTGAAGCATAGTACACGTACTGCCTCTACTGTCTGCCGTACTCTTCCAGCGGTGTACTACCATCGGCCTCAAGATCATCCTCCTACTATGTCGACGACCATCTTCATTAGCAATCATCTACACCTCTTGACGACGAGCATAAATCTGGGCGGACGACGTTTTCATTATGCTCTATGAGGTGCTAGGTGCACTCACTGCTTATCGCGCTTTTTCCGGTGTCCGCTACTGCCTCAATTTCGAATCGTCGCTCTCTGGCTCTCTGGTATCAACAGCTTCTAGCATGCAATCATGCCGTTGCAACCAGGCGATGACAGCCAAGTAGTTTGACTGCTGATTGGTTGATCACAGCGTGACCCCGGTGAGAGTGTAAAGAATGGTACTACTGAATGCCATTGACCAGAACAGATTGTGGTACTTAAACACACGAATTCTTTTTCATGACCTGATACCCTTCAGATTCGTCTTGACCCCCTGCCTCTTTCCCTCCCTAACTACCAGAACACAGACAGCATCAATATGGAGAAAGTCTATTGCGTCCTTGGTGCCCCTGTGGACCAATGCCCCAGCAACAAGCTCGTACTGCGACTGCAATCCTGCACCATAACAAACACCACGAACCTCCCACCCGAGATCTGCCTCCAAATAGCCCAGTGCGCCCTCGAAGCCGGAACCCTGCCTGAACTCTCTCATGTCTCCTGGTATTGGACCAGCCTCTGCAGACAAGCATATGACGAAAAATGCTGCAAGAAGAGTGAATGGCGACATGGTGACATGAGGCTCTGGACTCAGAAAGATAAGATGAATCATTACTGGATACGGGACCTGGGAGGGATCAAGAGCTACGAGCTGTGGCATGGTAGGGATCCTGATAGGTGGGAAGCCAAGAGGATATTGTTTCCTCCGTGGTCAGCTCAAATAACCTGTGAACAATCACATCCTGTTACTGGAGTTTCCTGTGAGGCGCTTAGGAATCTGGCGTCGGCGCTGGCATCTTCGCTGTGAAGTTACCAAGCGCCCCGCGTGTACCAACTACGATTTCGAGCCATAATGTATGCGACATGACCTTACGACACGCCAACCATCCAAACAAATCCTCAAGGTCCAGTGCGCCACTATTTGCTAGAGAGCCATACCGACCCTGAAAGAATCTACAACAGTATGTAGCGTGTCCCCTCCACAGCGCATTTAGCGATGACTAACACGACTTCCACCACAGCTTCTCACCATCAACAACCTACCCATCGAGATGAAAATCAAAATCATCAAAAACATCCTCTGGGACTACATCCTCCACGGCAACGAATCAAGCCGCGCAGCACTTCACAGCCTCCAGTTGACCTCGAAACAATGGCATGCAGCGGTGCAACACACACGCCGAGCCGAAAGCTCCTCGTTGCTTTGGGCTAGGATTGCGGTCGTTCAAGGCTGGCTCTCGGGTACAGCCTAAAACAGCATTCGACATGGGATACAATTGTGGATTCGGTTGGGGACATTCGGAGAAGTGTTCGGCACCTAGGAGGGGAGAGACAGTGACAGCGAGATCGAGGATTTTTTGGTGAAGGATGGTTAAGCGATTACTCGGCACGGTAAGGGAAGATCATCGCCAAGTCTGATTTCTGCAACCATTGATACATCCTATTGTCATATGTTTTGACTGAACCCCACAAATTTATGGCGTGCTCCCTGCCTCAAATCAAAGACATGAACTGATCCAACTGACCCTGACCACCCCTTCCACTTCCACTTCCACTCCCGCCTTGACTCATGGCAGGCACATACCCACCGCCAGTGCTAGCACCACTCCCAACCTGACCTTGACCACCACCACCACCAACCTTCCTCCCACCCCCAGCTCTTCCCTGCCCCTTCCCACCAGCAGTACCCTCCCCCTCAGGAACCATCCTCTTCTGCATCCTCCAAACCTCAATCTCTTTTCGTCGTTCCCTCAAAGCCCGATACATTGTTCCCTTGAGGCTAGCCTCGGGGTTACATTCACGGAGGACCATTGCGCGGATGATGGTTGGTGGGTGCTGTGTATCACGTCAGTATATATACATTCTTCTGTAGCAGAACTTGAGACTGAGGGTGTGCGGGTGGACAAAGACAATGGACGGGAAGAGTGGAGGGTAGAGAAAAGTGGTACCAACCCAACCATCAGCATGCAACATCCGAATAGCATAGTTGAGCATCTTCGCCGCCTCGACTTCGTGACCGTGAGCAGGACCGATTCCACTCTCAGGCCCAGAGGCATTGATATCGAGGTTCTTTGCGAGTTTGTTGTAGTAGTTCAGTGTTTGATGGAGGCGGTGTTCGAGGTCGGTGGGTGCGATGGTGAGGGCGGTGGAGGTGGATGTGGGTGGTGTGTTCTGCCAGAAATATAGCGTTAGTGTTGCGTGAAAGGGCTATGCTACCAGCGAGTGGCTCAACGGGCTGTCATTGGGGAGGAGACAACGTACGCCTGCGCTTGAAGCATTGTGCTGGGCGGTGGACATGGCCATTGAGGTTGGTGTTGATGTCATGATGTGTGTGGCTGCTTCTGGCCGCGTCAATACTTGCTCTGTCTCTTGGTGCTCTGAATTGTTGGCATTGGCTTCGTCTTCTTCTCACTAGTTGACATGGAGAGAAGATCTGAGGAGCTTGGGATAGACCTTATCTTCTGTCAGGCTGATTGCTCCAAATCATTTGGCGGAGCAGAGCAGGGCACGGGGCGGTGGCAAATGTTCATTTCAAGCATACGCCGGAACGATGATAGGCTTGTAGAAGGTACGTTGCAGCTTGTCAAGCAGGACGGATCAAAACGACATGCGCGTGAGGAGCCCAACATCAACGCAAGTCGCGTTCATGCAGAAGTCTCGCATCCATCATCACAAAACTCAACGTTGTTGCAAGATTGGCATTGTTGACAAGGCACGGCGATAGGTATGTGTCGACTGCTACTCGTTGGATTGGGAGCAATATCGCCCGGACTGGTTCAGGGTATGCATTGTGCAATGACTCAATTCTTGTGACGTCCTTACCATGTGCGAACTAGATTCGGACAAAGCTGTACGTTAATGTTGTTGTAGCAGAGTGAGCACGTGTCGGTGTAGACCTTGTGGATGGCCCAGCAAGGAATGGTGGTTCCCTGAAAGCTGTAGTGTACATGCAAGAAGCCGAATAGGCGGTGGCCAGATCTGGTGAACGTCCAGATGGTGATGTGCGCATACGTGTGTACCTGCGCAAGCCAGCATCGACCAGCGAAATGACGGTCGGTTGTAGAGAGGGTGGTGACAGGTGGTCGAAAGCCATGCAGCTGGAAAGGCAGCGAAGAATTGCATACACATTGAAGAGAAAGTTCATCGACCAGTCAACGTTCACGAGCTCGGCAGTGCCGCTCAGTCTTTGACGGCCAGGTAGGAATATGAATGAACAAGGAATTCACGTCCGAAAGGCTTCGTAAGTGTAGCAAAGTCTATTGATAAGCCTTACAGTAACCAGTCCGACACCCGCCAGCCAGTCTTCTCTTCGATGCACGGGCATTGACGATCATACCCAAATGCTCTGACCAGCGTCCGTAACATCAAACTCGCACTCCAATCCGGCCTCTTCCGCACTCTCTTGGAGCTGTGCCAAAATGATCTCTCCAGGACTTGGCCCATCCATCAAAGTATCCTTGACATGTATGATATGGACAACCAGGCCTTGCATCGGATCGGGTGGCCTTTCCGGTTGGACTGTGCTGGCAGAAGTGTCAAGAGATGGGGCACTCATCGAGGCATGCATGCCAAGATGCGTGGGCGGGTAATGCTGTTGCTGCGTGGCGGCTAATGGAGAGGCGGTCGATCCCGACAAACGAGGCGAGCCGGTACTGGAGGCTGTCTTGGCACCGGAGAAGTGGACATGCTTGGATAGCTGTGGTATGCGTGAAGGTGACGTGGCACGAAGAGATATCGGACTAACGTCGCCTGGCATGGACGAGGTCGAAAATGACGACTTACGCTTGTTCGACGATGACCGAGTGCCAACGTATCCACTAGGCATGCTTGCTGATACAGATCCGTCTGGAAGGCGTGCAAGCTGGTCCATATCCGATGTTGACGAGCCGCTTCCATTAAGCTTCTTCCGTTTTCGCAAGGAGTCAGGCGGACCGGCTTGCTCTGCCGCTCGCTTGACTTCGTTTGCCTGTGTAGGGGTATCCACGCCAGCAGCCTTCTGTGCTTTATAATCGCTGACTTCCCTAGCGAGGAACAACAGTTCTTGGATCAAATGCCTCGGACACAAATGGCCGTAGAGATCACTGTCTCGCACCGAGTCATCGTACGAACATTCAATGAATATAGCTTTCAGAGTACCATTCGCAACTTTCGGAGCTGCCACCTTCCACACCTTGTAGTTCTGTGGAGATGAGCTCACTGCATCAGGCTCAATGTCGCCAAAAACAAGTATTTCGGCGTTTGTTTCCTCATTGAGGATAAAGAAGGCCGAACTTTGGACCGGCTCAAATGAATGATCGTTATCAATAGCGCTTAGATTGGGAGTGTGTAGAGTCGAGTAACCCGGAGTTGTCGGTCCGGGTGGAAAACTGAACTGTGATGTCGAGAACGAGGGATGTTGTCGTTGAGGATGGACCGCTGCGAAATAAGACTCGTGGTCAGAGATCCTGGAGAGCCTCCTTTGAGGAAATGTATAAGGATCAGGCCACCCGGTTGATTCACTTCTGTGATGTGGAGGAGCGGCCGGTTTCGATTTGCATTTGCCGTGTGTGACGCCCATGCAAAGTGTAGCGAGACTATCGCATACACGAACATAACCACGAGCATCACCAGATCCCAACCGATTATTACCGCCTTCTTTCAACCTTCTGTAGGTCACGAAACCTACACCACTGCCTTCATCCGAGAGATTTGGCCAGATTGAGTCGTTGAAGATATGCGATTTGATTGCCTCGATGGTCGAATCCAGAGCAACGATCGTCTTTGCTTCTCTACCATATTCTAGAGCTGGAGTGTTGATGCCCATGGCAGACAGATGGTCTAGATGAGGATGCGTGATGAGGAATGCGTGCATCAGCTCTCTAAAGATGTATAGCGCATTAGCTCTCGCAGTGTAGCTGTGGCATTTGACGCCTGCAAAAGGCCCGTCTGCGATGACATGAGAATAACCACTCGGAGGTATGTCCTTCGAGAATAGCGGCATCTGCTGCGCAAGGATGCGCACGATGCTGGAAAGGTGCGTTCCAGCATCGACGGCTATCATCGAACCTTTCTTCCATTCTGATTGAGGCGCACGAACCAGTAGTCCGGTTACTGTATCTTCTCGAGGACCGCCGTTCGCTCCCTAAGCAATTAATGTCGTCAGCATAAACAGTGGCATGTGAGCATTTCGCGCAGCAGCGCTCCGCTTTGGAATCTCAACGTACTAGTATAATCACCTGGAAGGACGCGTCTTTCTTTCTCCCATGGACTCGTTGGGTGAGACCAGGATCTCGGTATGTTCCATCCCCACGCATCGGATCATGCAGGTTCCCGATCTTGTCTCGGCCACTGTATGCGTCGGCTGCTTTGTTTGCTGCTACAGCGACTCGGGTAGCTACTCCTAGAATCTATTGTTCAATCGCTTTCGTTTCAGGTACCGCGCGTGTACCGCTGTAGTAGGGATTCAGGAGCATGGAGTTAGGGGTCGTGTGAGCTGTCGCGTGCTGTCCCTTGGCTGTCAAATAGCCAGAGCAGCGTGACACCGCTAAGACATTGCAATCGCAAAGAATGTCGAGTAAGGTGATCCAAGCTCAAACGAGAGCTCAGTCTGCATACTTCTTGTTCCGCCAGCACAGCAGGCACGTTTCATGGTATGGCAAGCACAAACGACTCGGCATCTGTTTGGGGACAGCTCCTTCGCGGGTCGGGACACGTACGTCATTTGGGCTATTCGCGATTGTATCAATGTGGAGACAGACCGGCAAGCCTAAGGTCTAGACCTTGAATGCTACAATCACCTTGAGCCTCTGTGCAAGCAACGCATGAACCAACGTCAAGCAGGGATACAACCATGACTTGCAGTTCATGGAATGTTGGGTTTATTGATTAGAACGCTCGATCGCGTGGGAGTTCGCTGGCTAAATGCAGTATGAACATGGAAAATAGCTTCGTTAAAGTTGGGTATCTGGGTATCTCATGAGCGGGAACTCGAACCACCAACCGACTGATCGTACGTCGGTATCGGCGGCTGATCCTCGTTTGGACGTTGTACAAGCATCATCCTCTGAGCATCATCCGTGCTGCTCCGAGGACTGCCTTCTGGGCTTGTGTATTCTGGCGGCGGAACGATCTGCTGTCCGGCGGGAGTGTTCTCAACCGGCTGGTGTTGAACATCCCCCATGTTTGCATCATCCTGACTCAAGTCCTGCGACGATACATGAGCAAGATGCGCAAGCGATATTTCAGTTGGCGTTCTTACAGGACCTGGATTGCCCGAAGGTAGCCCTAGCCTTGCCAGGCCACTTCTGGTCCGTGAGTGACCGGGTTGATATTCTGGTTGACGCACGCCATCACGACCAGCCTCAAGCAGAATGCTTCCCTGCTCGCTACCATACGGAGGCGGTGGTGCCAGACTGCCAGTCATGGGAGCCAAGCCCCATTTCTTGACGTTGGCTTCGATGAAAACGAAGCCCATTTGGCCAAAGTTGACGTGAACAGTGCATGGGCCGTTTGCACCAACGGTTGGAAAGAAATTTTGCGATTTCAAATTGTGGGCGACTTCATCCAATTTCTTCCCATTCCTGGTAAAGAAGACGCTGCCCGTTCGTGGTCGATAACCAACGCCTATCACATCGCCCTGCACGTATTCCGGAGCATAGGAAGTGCCGCTAAAGGGTTGATTGTAACGCCGTTGGCCGTCCGAAAGATATGCTAGGGACGTTTTGTGGTAACCTGGGCACAGTAAGCAAGAGATTCTAAATAATGTCTGTGACAGGAACTCACCTGGTAGCCTGAAGAGAGGATATGGCTTTGTTGTCAGGCCAATGCTGATGGTGCTGGACTCTGGCTTATCATATATTTTTGCTTCCCAATAGTAGACTTCATTCTGCTTCGGTATAGGCAAGTTGCTCTGAACACTGCATTCTGAGTCGAAGAACTCGATCTCAGTCCTCGCCTCGACAAAGCAATTGGCGATCTCCAGTTCCGGCTCGAACTCCCATGCGGAGACACCCTTCTCTTGTATGGCTAGGAATTGTGATAACGATATATCTGTGGATACAGTCTCGGGAGGGTTGACCTGGATAAATGCTAGTGACTGTTAGCAATGTTCTGCCATGACCTATGTGCATTCATACCTTTTGCTCGCATATATTCCGTCCGTTGCAGGTCGTCCATACTCTCCAAGGCTTCTGCCTCTTCCCGGGCAAATGCTTGTTCATCATCGAATTCACCCGGTCGTCCTATCCTGTCCAGTATGATCCGGCCACGGGACGTGTATTTGAAGAAGAAGAAGATGGCAAGGACAAGTACAGCAATACCCGCCGAGCCAAAGGCGGACAGCAGACCAATAAGAATGCCTCTTCCTGTAGAGCCGCCATCGCTGATATTGATAACTATTGATGTAGGTGAGCCATTGTATGAGGTGAATTCACGGTGTCCGTGGCCGAAAGTTGGCGTCGAGGCATGTTGTTGTAATGAGGTCGGTGTACTTCGGGTAGATGTGGCAAGCGTCGAATGCACAGGAAATCGTCCAGGTATTCTTGCGAATCGCATCGCTCAATAGTCTGTCAAATGGTGGAAAGTTGTAGAGGTATCGCTGAGGGCCGACGAAGGGTGAGACCTCGTCGTCGCAACTGCCGACTCAATCCGGGTGAGTGGGGCGGATGTCCGTCGCAGCTTCCTCAAGCACAATAACAAGGAACTCGCTCGTAAAATCGTCAAAGGTATCGGGATATATCAGAGATCTGTCATGTTGAGGTTGTCGCAGTGACGAGGGTATCACCAGGATACTGATCAATGCTGAATGAACAGTCTGACTGCAGATTGTCTGGAACTCTAGACGACGAAGTGGAGGTGACGAAAGCAGCTCACATGGCACCCACGCCCGGGCTCAGATCACACCTGAGACGCCTGGAAGTACCCTAACCGGTTGACCGCATCAGCGGCGTCCAGTTGGGGGATCCTGACCTATCACAACGGATGTACCACGCAGGGCCGGCATTAGTAAGCTCCGATCGAACCGATGCGATATGGCAGAGTACGGTTGCACATTCACACCGGTCCTCCGCAGGCTGGCATCAATTCAGCTTCGTTTGTTCTTAGCCTGAGTGGACTTGTGACATCTTCACTGTCCACTTCCTTGATGCCAGCCTCTAAGAGTATCGATTCAGCACAACTACCACAACCGAGTCTCATGTCAAACGAGCCAGAAGACATCTTCAACGGGGTTTGTAGGTGCACATTGAATACCGTGTCATCATGATGGCACTTCGAGAGTGGCAGCTTCACTCTCCTCATGGTGTGATGATCTCTCCTTGAGCTGCTTCAACGATCCAAAGCAATCAATAGCAAAACGAATAGCCAGACATCCGGGATACGGCACGAAGGGCAACCCTCACCAGTACCCAATCAAGCATAACATCAGTCACCATATCGTGAGTCTTGCTGCAGCAATATGACACTGGCGATATGCTATCGGCTTTGATATCGCTCAGCTCCGGTGAAAGTTATATGCATACACAGTGAGGGCCGTGTGTAAGTACAGCCACGTACGACCAAACACGTGGACAGGGTCACGAAGTGCAAGTCAAGAATGGTAGGGTAGTATCCTAAACAGCGAAGCTGTGAAATCGAATCAACACATTCTAGTGCTTTTCACTACAGGTAAGGCACGCTACCGTCACTTCCTATGCCCGTCGGTCCTACATAAACGGACCAGATTCTTTTGAACTTGTGCTTTCCATTCCATGCAACTTTTTGATCGTTCTGTTACTCCATATCTTGAATCGTCTTTCAATCTTCCAACCAGAAAGCCGATCACCCTTCGAGCGCATTCGATTACGAAGGGCGTCAACCTCTACGAACAAATCCTTCCCTAGTTCATCACGTTCTGGGCATGATGGACGGCAGCCACTCTGAATTCTCCACTCCTTCATCACCAGTCATGGCACCCACCGATCTGCCCGAGCAGTCAGTCTCATCACCCAGCTCAGTAGCATCCTCAGATGACGGGTTCAGTGTCATCTCTGGTTCGGAGCTTCTCGAGCCTCAAGCCGCCGATGTCCCAGCCACCGTTTTGTCCGCATCATCCATTGTCACGCAAGAAATCACTCCAACAGCACCAACTCCCGCGATTGAACGTCTTGAGATCACCAATATTGAGGCCGAACGAGATCGAGCCCTCGAAGCACTTGCAGAACAGCAAGCCGCCGACCAGGCCACACAAGACTCTATCCGCGAGCAGCTCAAGGCTCTAACCAAAGATGGAGAGAAAGAGATCACTGATATCCCAACCCTTATTAGCCGATACCAGCTCGGTCAGCAACGTGTAGACATTGCAGAGAGTGTCGCCCTGAATCTAGGCAAGTTGACAAGAAAAAACCGAAGCGAAGCCTTCGACAAGATCCGAGCACTGGAGCACGACAAGAAGGTCCTCGAGGACACAATCGCTGCTCAGGCCCAGGCACTTGAGCTCGCCAAGGAAGAGGCTGCACAATTCAGAAGTAAAGCCTTGTACATCGAGAACACTGATGATGACGTCAATGGCAAGCTTCGAGCTTCTTGTCAAACCATCGAAGGGCTTCGGGAGGAGGTCGAATCCTTGGGGGCTCTAGCCCGCTTGCGCGGCGAGGAGACTGCAAATCAAGCCCAGAAGATCGAGGACCTGGAGAGGAAACTTCATGCCACGACGAATGAGGTAACAGTCACCCAGAAATCAGAGACGAAACTCCTAGAAAAGGTTACTGGTCAAGCTGTTGAAATCGATGAGCTCAAATACGACAACAAGGTTCTCCGACTCCGGGAAGAAGAGCTAGAATGTGATATTGAGGAGCGAGACGAGCAGCTTGACGACCTTCACAACGAGATCTCTACGCTCGAAGCCGACAAGGACGATCTTGAGAACCAGGTCCAGGATCTGAATGATGAGATTGAGGGGCTCAGAGACAGCATTGAGGACCTTAAGGCCCAGCTTGCAAATCGAGAGGGGAATGTCGACGAAACCAAAGAGAAATTACACAACGCCCGATGGCGAGGACGACGCCTCAAGAAGCAGCGGGATATTGCTCGAGCAGCCAAGAACGTGGGTGGTCGATAGTTGTGTATAGTGATGCAAGGGCGGATCTTCTGATTGCAGTTATGAACACAGCATGGTCAAGCAGATAGTCATGATGTTGGGTATGGCAAGCTAGGCAAGCGGTCACAAACTGTGGGAGACAGCCCATCTCGACATGCATTGGACATGTATTCGCTTTGGTTAGGGCGTTCTTGGAGGGCTCTTTCTGTGAACCACGGTTCTTCACGATATCATAAAACACACACGAAGACGAAGAGATAATGTCGTCCGTCTAGATATACAATCGTTGCTCATCACGCGACAAATGTATTTTGTCATCCTTCCTTGCGATTCACCTCGAACATAACGTAGCTCAGCGTTTGATGGTACCACTAATGGTAGTTAACTCGGCATTAGTAAGCCCCTGTCGAACCAATGCTAAATAGTACGGTTGCACATTCAGACCAGTACTTCGTAGCTTGGCATCAATTTGCTCTGTTTGTTTTCAGTCCGTTTGTGCTTGCTGATGTTTTTGGAAACCCATTTCATTTGTTCCTTGGATCGATCGCAGCTTCTTACACCATTCTCCATGAGAGGAGTGATTATCGATTTCGTTGATAGGCTCACCTCACGTACGCCCGAAGAAGCGTCACGTCACAATTTTTGAACCGCGAGCACCAGACTTCACTTCTTTCACTGCGTGACAGCCAACACATCTCCAATCCTCTCATGAAATGCTGACCAAAGGGAGTGCTTGATCAGGCACGGCGCCAATTACGGCGGCTTCGATACTCTCGTGATGGCCCTAGACCGACGGCATCGTACAGCCATCTGTGACGCGCGCCCTATGTAAGTAGTATATCTATAGCCCCCCTAGCGCATACGAGGACAGACATGTGCGATCACACACGCGGACGTAGTGCAAGTCACGACTTGTTTTCCATATGAGCCAAAAGTTCTGATGTCGATTCGACACTGTGAGTATATGTTCCAACTTTACTACACGAAATCCAAGACCCTGTCACTTACTATAAGGTTTGGGACGATATAAATGGCCGTTTTCCTTCTGCTCTTCTATCAATCCCTCCATGTCATCCTTGGTCAACTCGACAGTTCAAATCGTCTAGCTGTTCCTTGATCACGACCTGAAATACAATCATTCCCAGGGCATTGGACATCACACAAACAATATTGATCTCTACCCTACGGCAGGTCCTACGACACCTACCTAAACCGTCGCAATGGCTTGCAGTGCCCAAGGTCGATGCTTAACTCATTCTCTGGAAGTCCTTCGAGGCAGCCAACCGAACGCCCACGTCGAGCCACCATCTTCTGATACAGAATCGGACGATGGCTTCAGTATCATCTCTGACTCTGAGGTGATCTACACTCCACCACTCACAGCGACTTCCCGGTCTTCGTCGCCAATCGCACAGCAGCCAGACCTCACACAAGAGCTAGCTCGCATGACAAAACTCAACGCTACCCTTCAAACCGAACTTAACAGTGCCAAGGCCGAGCGCGACGAAGCTCAGCAGACGATCGAATCTCAAGATCTGGCCAAGAAGGCTGAAGAACACGCTCTCCTCGAGGAGCTTGACACACTACGCAAGGGCCCATCTGATGTCATCCCAGATATCCCTACGCTGGTCGAGAAGTATAAGGAGGAGAAAGCAGAGAACATCAAATCACAAAAATACATTAACGCTCTGACCGATGGCCTGCGCAAAGAGCACAACAAGGTCCGAAAGTTGACTTTGCAAGTATCCAACCTCAAGCAAGACAAGAAGGAACTCGAGGACAAAGTCACAAGTCACGAGAAAGAACTCGCTGCCTTGAAGGAGGAGAACGTATCCACGCAGAAACGAGCAGAGACCGATGTTCAACTTGCTGCTCTCTTGCGACCGATGGCGATGAGAAGGGAAGCCGAAAACGTGGTCTTGAAACAAGAGAAGGTAGACATGGAGTAAGAAGTGCGTAGACTGACTGATGAGATCGATGCATTGAAAGACTGCTAGCAAGGCTAGCTCTACCTCCGAGCCTGAGAGGAAGAACTATCCGCTGATCTCTAGCATCGTGACGAAAAAACTAACGACTTGAAGGACGAGATCGCTACCCTTGAGACTTTCATCTAGGATCAAGGCGACTAGATCAACAACCCGCAGAACGAAGTCGGCGACCTCAAGGCTGACAAGGATCGCCTGGTTAACGAGATTAGGGACATGAATGACAAGATTAGGGACACGAATGACAAGATTATGGACATGAATGACCAGATTATGGACATGAATGACCAGATTATGGACATGAATAACGAGATTATGGCGCTGAGGACGAGCAGGCAACGTCCCCAAGACAAGGTAGACAAAGCGAGATCGTCCCTGAGCAACGTGAGAACGATTGTCGACGACCGAAGCAGCGGCATAACGGTCGAGGTGAGAAGCGCCGCTGGCGTGACCGTGCATACAGCTTTTGTGATTGGAGAGTGAGGTGCAAGATAAATCGGGATGCTGATCTTGTCGTCTGAGGTTGAGACTTAGCTCGTTGGCGTCGTATACAGTCGGCCCGTGTTGCAAACAGCAACCATTATCTCAAACCATAGTTGATAGCATAAGACAACTGGCGATAGCTCTGGTCTAGGCACATCGCCTCTAATACAACTCTGGAACAGATTGCTGCATGCAAACATATTCCGAAAGGCATTTTCGGAAAAGCACCAGCTGGATACAAGTCTCAGATACACGACCAACAACAAGAACATCCATCATACATGTCTCCGTACTGGTCTTCACATGATCTGCGCTACATAATCCATCTCCTCTTTCCACTCTCCACTCGATCCCATTCCTCCCTCTCACGTCCTCACCCACAACTTACAACTCATACACAAACTCCAAATTCTCCCGATCCGTCAAATCAAGCCACTCCTGATTCTCCAACTTGACATACCCCGGCTCCTGCCTCTTCGCCGCCTTAATCTTATTCTGTCGCACACACCAAAAGTGAATGAAGATGACGTCGAGGATGCACAGTCCATAGCAGACGATGATTGTGATTTCGCCGGGGACGTAGCGGGGTGCGTCTTTTGGGCGGAAGGTCTGGGGGCCGATTATGTTGCCGGCGCCTGGCGAGTGTTAGTAGATGTTTGGTGAGCCAGCTAGCTTGAACTGCGACGTGAGATCGGGTGGAGCAGTTAGGGATGAACTTACAGTAAGCAATCAGGTACATGGCTGCAACGGTCGTTTTCTTGGTGTAACCTGCCACATTCGTGCTGATCAAGCTGAGGAGCGCAACGAACGGTGTCGGACTCGCTTGCGTGAGGTAGTACCCAGCCAACCGGCCAGAGCTGTTGCTGAGCGGAAGGGCAACGATGAGGATCATACCGAGGAGTGCCAGCGTGATACCACCGATACTCACCAGCAATCTCCTTCTCAGGCGGTCGCCAAGCCACCCAGAGAAGATCAAAGCCACCACTTCGACCGCACCCCCAGGAGTCCCATACAGCAAACTCTCCTCAGGCGTGTACCCAAACGACACAATCAGCTGCGAGAAGAAATTCGAGATACCACCATTCGGAATATCCGCCACCAATGCGTAGAAGACAAACGCCCACGTCAGGGGGTCAGTCAGCGCCTCCATAAGCTGATACCTCTTAAAGTGCTTGTTGCCAATACCCTGCTGATTCCCCCTCACTCTCGCAACAGCGAGGACTCGGTCACTCTTACTCAGCCATCTCGCGTTCAGCTGATTATCAGGCATAATCCAAAAGAACAGCAGCCCCAAACAAGCGGTCAACAACCCGAAAACTAGGAACACGATCTTCCACGGCGCAATGGAGACGCCGTTCTTCCTGGCTCCAACTGCAATCCCATACGCCACGAGGCCACCCAGTATCTGCCCGAAGCCGTTGAAGCTGAACCAGATGCCTGTTCGTGCCCCTTGCTCAGCCTTGGTATACCATTGACTCGTGAATAGCGCGAAGCCAGGCGTGACGGCTGACTCAAACACACCGAGGAAGAACCGCACTGCAACAGCACCGGAGAAGTTGCTCACAGTGGCGAACAACGCAAGTGTAGTTCCCCACATGACAACGTTGAATGCGCTGTATTTCGCGAGCGGCAGCCTTTGCAGGAGACGACTGGTCGGGTACTCCCATGCGAGGTAGCCGAAGTAGAACCTGAAAGACATTAGCGAATCGTTGAGAGAGTAAAAGGCAATACCAACATGCTTCCTAGCCACTGGTAGTCATCGCCCTGGAGGTTCAGGTCTGTCTTCAATCCCATGATCGAGGCGTACGAGATTGTCGTTTTGTCGAGATAGTTGATGCCATACACCAGGCACATGATTGGCATCAAATGCAAGTCGATAGTTCTCAGCAGACGCTTGTTGGTAGCTTCGTCGACTTCTATGATCTCGCCGGTGGTGAATGCTTTCATTGCTTCGTCGGCATCGTGGGAATGCGCAATGACCTTTTCGACATCGGCGGACGTCTTGCGTTCCGTGGTGAAGGTTGGTGGAGGACTGACCTCGCGGCCATTAATTATGAGCTTCTCGGGATCTGAGGTCGCCATTGTGAGCAGATGCCCTGCAGTGGAAGGACACTTTCTAGATTGTCGTCGATGGTGTAGGAAGTCCTCTTAGCTTCAATGGGGAGAGCAGATGAGTATCAGCACATTTGGCATTGAGGCAGAAACTATAAATCACGTCGGAAGGACTGTCGTGTGGTTATCAGCTGCCGGTACTTGTAGCAGAACCTGCGGTTCGCAGATCATCCCGACTATCCGTACTGAGTTCGTGCCACGCGAAAGCATATCAGCTCTCTAGAAGGAGTTCAGCGACAACGTCTGTGCGATGATGTTACCGAGGACTTACGACCAGTGGAAGGTGAGAAGAGGACGACAAGCATCGTTGATAGGCACGAAGTTCTAGCACTAATGGGGAAGGTGCGGTCCGGTGGCGCTCGGAAGCTTCGCCCAAGAGAAAGCCAATTCGGTCAAGGCGGGGTGCCCGTTCTTGGCTCGGAGCATTACCGTCATGTGTTGCAGGCATGAAGATAAGATACTCTGCAACGACATTACGACCCAGCTCCGGTGGGAAATTAGCTGACTGAGGATGGGTAACGGACGCACAATCGATGAAGATAGGCGTGCTGCCAAGATAGCACGTGAAAGGCATGATGAACGTGCTGTAGGCCCTGAATCGAGCTCGATATGGTTGTTATGCTCCTCTCGTGATCGCTTCTTTTAAGGCACTGGCGTGTCCCTGCATTCCATCTGAGGCGGTCAGTTTGTACTTACTGGGAGTCCAGCCACCAATTCACGCAGCTCAGCATAATGTGCAACCAGTCCCTCCTATTTACTTTTTCATCGACATGCCCCCAATCTGTTCCCTGCCCAAAGAGCTATACCGCGAATTCCCGCGCGTACTGTATCTGCGTTCACCCCTGACCCCCACCGACTGACACGACCTACCGCCTCGCCGCAAAGTACGCAACAGCCATCTTCCCAACCCCAACCATCTCATCCACCAACAAAGACACATCCTCCAAATCCCTAACCTTCATGATCATCTCCTTCATAACATTTCCCGCCCCAGCCACCCCTAAAGACTCAGTAACGCCCGCAAACTTATCCTCCGCAGCCTCCCTATACCCCTCCGCCCCAGGAAGCCCAGGGTATTCCTCAACCGTAATATTCAGCTCCTCCTCACCAATCTCCAACGTCATATACCCCCACGGATAATCATCAACATCCGAGATCTGGATTTGACTCATCCCAGCAGCAATAGACGATATCTTGGGATCCGAAGCGAGCGCATCATTCATGACCAGAAGATCACGCAAGTCAGTCGTCAGTGCTGCAGCGATGGCAAAGGGCACGCTGTACTGTGCTATGGCGAACGATGGCGGGTTAGGGATCCAAGTGACTGGATCCAGAACGAATGGACCCCCATATATAGTGACGTTACTGATATCATCCGCATTCCACGTCTGATTCGTCTGGCTGCGATAGTTGTTAATGGCATACACGAAGCCCTGTGCCCACGCGTGAACGGGATATAACTTGAGAACCATATCCGCGCTTGTCCAGTCTGTACCAAGACCCTCGGTGAGTAAGTCTGTCAGAGGCTCTGGAGAAAACGCGTGAAGGTAACCCTGAGGATTCTCGATGACATCTGGCGGGCCAACGATGCCGGCATGCGCCATCAGGGCAGCTTCGGCACCAAGTTGACCTGCGCGGGCTGGATGGAGGCGTCGTGTCATGGCGCCATTGGTGGTGTACGCCTGGAGACCACTTGCACTAGAGGCTGCGATGCCCATTGCGGATGCGATTGTGTCGGTGTCATATCCTAGTAGATTACCTACTGCAGCAGCTGTTGCCAAGTACCCGTTGATACCAATAGCGTGGAAGCCTTTGACGTATTCAACTTCGAGTGTGGTAGCAGCGCCGATCCGTGTAGCGAACTCATATCCGACAGCCATCGCGGTAAGAAGTTCTTCGCCAGTCTTGTGATATGCGGCGGCGACGCTAAGGAGGGCTGGGAACACAGTCGAAGAGGGGTGCGCGGCCTCGATGATATGGTTGTATTCGAAGTCTCCTGCGGCGAAGCCCATTAGGAGCATCTGTCCGGAGAGCGAGGTAGTAGTACCATCGATGGCAGAGTAAGCCTGACTGCTGTCGTTGCCGTAAGTCCAATGGACCATTTCGACGGCTGATCGGTAGATTGGTTGGACAGAACCAGTAAGCATGACGGCGAAGTTATCGAGCATGTAGATTGATAGAAGAGCCAGAAAGCTTGTGGGAATGGCGGAGAGAGTGGCGTTGGCGGCGAAGCTTGCCAGTTCGGCAGTATAGTTCGCTGTGGTTGCGTTCATCTCTGCTGTTTGTAAAGATGTGCTGGTTCCCTGAAGACCGCCATGCTTTCGGAGCCGGTGCTGTGCCTTTTGTATGTAAATCTCCACAACTTGCGGGTAAATAGTGTTGGGGTTGCTTGTAGGTAGGCGTGCGAATCTGGGACACTAGGCTTTACCTTGCAATCAAGTTTCTGCCTATTGCAGCAATAGACTTGGGCGCAGTCAACTTGCGCGTCGCGCCCCTCCAAGCCACGACAAGATTCGGTGCGGACCCATCAACAGGCCGCTGTTGAAAGGGATGTGTCCGGCAAACAAGACCAGCTCTCCATCAACAATGTTATGTAGCATAGCTAGCGTACCCTCACACCGGGAGGGGTCTCGGAGATAAGTACGTATGTGGACTCAGGGTCATACCTGCTCGGCCACCAGCTCCGCTCATGAATGCCCAGAAACGAGCGTCGGCTCGATGGTGACTAGATCGAAGGATGGCTTCTTCTTCGTTATGAACCTCTGTACGGCGCATTACGCCGGAACCTTGGAGCAGTTTGGGACGAAGTGTCGTGATCATTGGCACTTCTCAGAGAGCTCGTGGCGTTCTTTCTGGAATGGCCAGGGACTTGTCCATGCTACTTATACGGAATTCCGTTCAGAGTCTTGGCGACATGCATTTCGCCAAAAGTGCCGGCGGGATTCCGTACGGTATTGGGGATCCTTGCGCCAGCTGTGTAACTGGGGCCGCTCTAGCAACTCCGCAGTGGCCTCGATAACGGCGTGCAAAAATCTTCGTGCGAAGCAGACAGAAATTGGGTGAAGGACGTCACGCCGACGAACAGGGCCTGGAATTGAGCGAAGTAATTGATTTATCTTCTTCTGTTGCGTTGATACTACATGGAATGCCCAGAGTAAGTACATAATATCATAGCAGTTTGCTCCTTGTTCGCGTGTACGCTGATCTACTTACATCGTTCTCCCTTCGACAAGCCGCAATCTATCTCCTGTTCTGATTTCTCATTCCCAAAATCTGCACCATCCTAATGAAGATGTTGATGAAGTCAAGCTCGAGACTGACGCTTTCGTTGACCACATCCTTCCTTACCAATCCCCTCTCAGCCATTCGTGCATGGTGCAGGATCTTCTGCACATCATAGAGTGTGAAACCGCCGAAGACAGCCAAGCCACCGTACAGCCAGATGTTCTCCGACCAGGCCAGGGTTCGGACAGCCGTAGCTGGGAGAACAAGAGGCGCGAAACCAGTAAGAGCAACAACGCAGACACCAGCCAGCAATGGACCACCCAGGTAGAGGTATTTCTCCTGCTTAGCCGTAGCTCCGACAAATGCGATTGAGCCCATCATTCCAACAGTGTATAGACCAGCTCTTGCAAGGATAGCAGGGCTCATGAACATCAACGGACTAAGAACAGCTGCCTGTGCCAGGTTGAAGCCGGCCCACAGAGCATATTTCTGGACGTAGTTATCGGGATGCGTACGGAAGGTGCCGTACATTGTGCCAAGAGACGCTGCGAGGGAGACACCAATGACGACCCATGGGTTGAAGCTCATCAGTCTGTAGGACCATCCCGACATATGAAGTGTCCGGGCTGCAACTGCAATGATTCCAATGCCGAGGCCGGTGTGCATAAAGGTATCGTTGAGGTAGGCTCTTTCGTACTCAGGCATCGTCTCACCACGAGTTTCGCGGTTGAAGACAATGTTGACTGCAAGGGCTGTACCGCCCACAAGAGCTGCGCCATAAAGTAGTCGTTGGGTCAGGTTACCCTGGCCTGTCGGGGTGTAGGCCGGTTGCTGGTAGTTTCGCTTGAAGGCATTCTGAAAAGTGAGGCGCGATTTTGTGCACGCAGAGGATGCGCTTTGTAGAGGATTCGGGCTCGCTTTGTACTGAGGTTGTGATGAGTGGAAGGCGCGGATTACTGATGATGGTTTCGAGAATTGCTTGAAGACTTGTTGACTGACCGCGAGCGGCCGCCTCGCGAGGAACGACATTCTGGTGATCGCAACAATGATAATATTGATGGATGGAAGAAGAGAAGAGAGACAGCAGGCGATATGAGCTGTCGTAGATGATGTTGCCGCCGCAAGGCCAATGACGCAGAATGGAGTTTAGCCCGCCTCGGTTAGTAAATCCGAGTTTCGAGAAAGTACTGCCAAGACCTGATCGTATCTTTCCTCACGTCTGCTGACCATCAAGCAGAAGCCTCATCGTCGCAATCCAAGAAGGCATGATGGTGGAAAAACTCCATCTGTCGCACTTGCCACCTGAACTGGCAGTGTACGTGGCAAGCTACACAAATGTGAAGAACGCTGCCTACCTTCGCCAGCAACTGTTGGCAGGAAACCAAACCTTCAACTATGCCTTCATCGACGCCAGTACGATTCTCTCACGTGGGCATCTGCTGACAGCTTGCTTCAGAGCCTGTAACGACTACATTCATGACCGACTGAAGTCAAACAACGTCCAATCTGAGATAGTGTTCTGTCTGAGCTCTAACAACAACATTGGTGATGCGTTCAGGAGATTTGGAATTAGTGATGATTCCAAGGATATCGTCGTGGTAAAAGTCGGGGACTCGGCAGTTGAAGAGGGGAACCAGAACATGACCAAGAGCGGCATTGAGGCGCATCTGAATGGTTCTGTGGAAGGTACAAATGTCGATTTCAGCGATGCGTGGCTTAGGGATGTCTGTGCCCTGGACAAGGTGAGGAAGAATTACAAGATTGCTAGGCCGCAGCCGGCTAAAGGCCTGAAGGCAGTGAATGGAGATATGCACGGTACGAAGGACGAGAGGAGTGAGGTCGAGGTACAGGTATTGGGCTTGATGGCTTTGAGAGGCGCTACCTGAGAGCATCTGCCAATTGCCACGGAAGGCACCGTGAGCGAATCCGACGCGTGCCTGCCTCGATCGCAAAAGACCGTCCCTCAGCGCGAATCATGCCTGCCTTCCACGAGTGATGGGCGAGAGTTAGTCGCAACCACCGCCTTGTTCTGTGGATTGCGCATAAGTTGTCAACTCGATGCTAAACAGTGTGGTTCGTCAAGTGCAAGACAAAACCTGTCATGAGATGATAGCATGACCAGCGCTATGCAGGCATCACCTGCGGTAGTAAGGTTAGCCCGGATGGCCCGAAAGGGGATTTTGCCATGAAGTCAATGGATCCAATGGACTGCTAAGTTAGCTATCAATGGTGCTTATCTTCCCAACAGAAATCCGCGCAGCCTTCGCAAATCTCACAATCCATTCTCTCCAGTGAGCACGTTCGTACGTGTCTCATCAAGCATATAGCCAACGACCCAACACCCTTCATCATTTCTCGGCAGGACCCTCTTTCTTGCCGCTGTCGTCCAGCATCAAAACCTCATGTACGCTCCTGATACCACAATGCAACGCCGAAATTCCAACACATACAGAAACTGCCTCGGGCAAGACAGACTCCTCCGGACCACGGATATCATTCTCTTGCTGGACCAAGCGTGAAAGTGCATATTCGCACGCTTCGGCGTAGATTCTGAGCATCTCGGGGCTCAGCTCGTGCATACCTTGCATAGTTAAGTACCCAAGCAAATCGTTTGCTGTCTTGTGGGCACGCTCCCGGACTGCTTTCAACTCAGCGGCATAGTGGAGATGTTCAGGTATGCCACCACAGCATCGTACTATTTCCATAATCCGGTTCCAGTAGAGTTTTCTTGCTTGGGGTGCCCCTGAGGCCAGTCCCTTTGGTGAAACGACAGCATTTGACGGTCCGTAGGTTGCCAGTATGAATTGTCTATCAGCCGGTGGTAGATGCTCGCTTGGGGAGGGTAACGTGATTGATGGACTTCGCTGTGCTTGATTGTGAGTAGCCCACGCATGACGATCTGTAGCGGTGTCAGTTCGCCGGACACCACCCAACAACAAGGCCTTACTATGTGTCGTACTGCTCAGATCATAATTCGGATGTGAGAGACAATCAGGGACCGTGCATGTAGACTTTTTGATTTCTGGTGGACGTCAGTGATGCTTAGTTCATCAAGGCGGCAAGCAACTTACCATGCTGCACTGTGCCCTGGGCTTCTGCAATGATCGTCTTGTCCATATTAGTTATTTGATGCTCCTGAGTATCGATGAAATTGTTGGATTACCAAATATTCTTGACCTAAATGCTGATGAAAGCCTTGATACCAGAGACCAAAGCTTGATAACTGTCGAACACATATACCACCATAAGTAACAGATGGCAGTCACTCTCATGACGGTTGAAGTATAGCATCGCAAGAGTGACCGACTGGTTATCTTTCGGTAGGGGGAAGTCGCGCAAGAACGGCTTCAGGAAGGCACCCTTCCCTCTCCTGCAACCTTAGAGCCGTGAGAAAATACACTTGGCCACCTTGCAATTGACGAAATGAAATGTTTCCACCTTTAACGAGCGATAAGTCGAAGCTTCGTCTTGAGTTGTGAACATCATTCGCCCCTCTTCAGCGCTGCAACGGCCTCGTCAGCAGTCAACACCTCCCCAAAAGCGAACCCAAATCCCTTCAACCCGGCCTGGTGCTGCGTCTTATTCGCACTGCCGCAAGCATCACTGACCAACCAAGTCTCGAAACCACGATTGAAAGCAGCCCGCGCCGTAGTGTCACAGCAACAGTCAGTCATAACGCCACATACCACGACCCTCTCGGTCTTCGCCTCAGTCAAGACCTCCTGCAGATTCGTGTTGATGAATGCATCGTAGGTATTCTTCGCCACTACCTTCGGCCACCCAGTTGCGCCAGCACCAGATTTTGAGCCATCGACGTACTTCTTGATCTCGGTCTGGAATTGCCATTCATCTGAGCCGTACGCTATGCTTCCACCAGGACCCCACTTGCGAACTAATTGGTTGGGCGATGGGTTGGCGGTGAGTTCCTCTTTCGAGTGGCCGTGCTGTGTGAATATGATGGGTGATGATGAGGACTGGAATTGTGTGATGAGCTTCTTGATGTTGGGTACTGCTGTGGTGGTCATTGACTCGAAGAAGCGTTGCATGTCAACGACAAGGAGGGCTGTCTTGGGTGCCATCTTGGACGCTATTGCGATCTTCGAATTCTGTGAATAGCTTCCAAGATGCAGTAAAGCTGTACAGAGTATCGGGTTAATGAGGAGATATGGGAGCTCGAGTCCCGCCTGCTTTGTATGACTTGAAGCACCAGAAGGATAGACAATAACGATCGTGTAAGAATGACGTCAGTGCTCTATGTAGGACACTGCCAATAGCAGAATAGCGAGTCAGGCATCAAACCTCGCTGTATGCTGCTGCCTACTTCGGAATGCTGCGTGCTGGTCAAGGATCAAGCGGGAGCCATGCAGTCATCGTGCTAGTGGACATTGCTTGTTCTGCCAAGACACTGTCGCATGGACTAGCTGGGGGGTGCTGATGGCGGTGAAAACTAGGAGGATATAAGAATGCACGCTCGACATCTCCTCTCAGCATATGATGTAGAGTGCCTCTGTCTGTGCGAAGTGCCCCAGTAATACTTCTCTGTCCTTCACACCGGAGCACTATCCTTGTAGTCAAGAGGCAAAGATGGCCACAATCATCAACAGTACTGGCGAACAGGATCAAACCGAAGACAATGTGCTTTTCACAGGTTCCTGCTTTTGCCGCGCAGTAACATTCACGCTTTCCGAATTGCCAATGAAGGCGTACCTCTGCCACTGCCTCAACTGCCGCCGTTCGACCGGAAGCTCCTTCGCCTATAACGCCGCATTCCCACGCTCAGCGCTCAAACTGTCCTTCCAGAAACCAGCCAGAACAGCTTTTGCGTCACCAACAGCAACAGGCTCTGAGGATGCAAGAGGCGATGCAGCAGACGACTCCACAGCAATTGATGAGAGCGTTATATCCACTTTCGGTGTCAAAGCGAGTGGTATGCGGAAATTTTGTTCGCTTTGCGGTACACGACTTTTGATTTATGTTCGCGAGGAAGTCGCCGTCATGCAGGATAAGGTTATCATACCAGTGGGTGTGATCGACGGGAGTGAGAAGGACGAGCGTCTTCGACCAACAGCTGAAGCCTTTTGTGAAAGGCGGGAGGAATGGATGCCGGATATGAGAGGGACGGAAGCGTTCGATAAGATGTTTACTGCTTAGAAAGTCATTCGCTGGAAGTTGATCATCTCGTTCTCTAGACGCCTGACAGATGGTTTGAGCCAGTGGTCTCAATTCATACCTTGAGACAATTGGCACATATCGACATAGTCACGAATTAGTGACGAGCATGACTCCAATCGATGACTTCCATAGCTGGTCGTCCCTTCCCTCTTCGGACACGTTCGTGCAGTCGACTCCCATCAGTACGCACCTCTCCTCCCACCCCTTCCATACCCACCACCACCTCTAAACCCACCAACCTCCGCCCCAGGCAACCTCTCACCCCTCCTCCACTCACCCGTAGGTATACTCGCACCCCTCCCAACCCCATAACTAGCCGCACCTCTCCCCCTCCCATTCACATAACCCCCCCGATTCCCAATCGTATTCCCCCTCGGCACAACACTCCCATCACTCAACGGCGGAAAAATCGCACAATCCACAAAATCCCCAATCACGAATCTCGCATCCGCAAGCGTTTTCTCCGAGTCCTCGCCTCCTAACTCCCATTCGTCACCCTCTGCATGACCGTTAGACGATGGCGCTGCACCAATAACTACGCTGCCCACCTCCTTCATCGTGTACCTCCCTCGTCCTACGCCGTCTTCACCACCTAACCTGCCGGCTCCGGGTCTTGTATCGACCCTCGTGTCTGGGAAGACGAGCCTGAAACTTAGGCGCGTACCGACAGCAGGCTCGGGGAGGACATTCGGCAGCGCTGTAGTCAATAGGTGTGCCAACTCGCGTAGTGTGCAGCTCATCCAGGTGTACATCTGGAGGTGGGCCGGGAGGGGCGGAGTCGGATTCGAGGGTGTTGGGAGGGGGAAGTCGGAGAGGCTGTGGAAGGCGTTGGAGCGGTAGCAGAAGTGGAGGAGGAAGGGGGTTGTTTTCTGGCGGTCGATGAGGGAGCTGGAGGGCCGTTGTGGTTGGGGGGAGGGTGAGCGCGACATGGTGGATATGCTGTAGGTGGGAAATTGAAAGCAGGGCGGAAGCGACTGTTGAATTGGGCGAGTGGGCGTGTACCGTATTCTGACCTGCTGAGCTGGCTGTGGTGAGTAGGTCAGCAGGTAGACAACGCGACGGCTGGAGGTGAACTCGAAGCAGTTGCAGCGGCTACAGTAACGTGAGAACTGGAAATCACAAGCTCGAGTTGCGATCAAGGATGTATTCTAGCGCGTCTCAACTTGACATCGATCGCTCATGCATCAAATGTAAGCTCAACAGTACATGCCGCAAGCATGAAAGTGAGGTCAAAGTTGTCTGCTGTTTGCGGCCGAAAACATTCCTGTGGAAGCTATGATACGGCGGAACCTTGAGTCCTAATACGTATCTAGACCGAGCTCGCAGAGCACCGAGGATTCATCAACCATCGATCCAGTATGAACATTTTTGCGGCTGAAGCTCATCGAGATGCCGCCAGACAACGATAGTTGTACATCTCTCCCTCTGGACTACGTAAACTCAGCACCGGCCAAGTCACTCCTTACTCCCCAAAATCTCCCTCTCAATCGCCTCCCCAAAGCTCTTCGTATCACCCTTCCCACCCATATCCCCCGTGATAACAACATCATCACCCTTCGCCAGCACGCTCTCAATAGCCCTCAACATAGCATCCGCAGCATCTTTATACCCAAAATGCTCCAGCATCATCTGCCCCGCCCAAATCATCCCCACCGGATTCGCAATCCCCCTCCCCATAATATCCGGCGCAGACCCATGCACCGGCTCAAACAAACTCGGAAACTTCCCCGTCGGATTAATATTCCCAGACGGCGCGATCCCAATTGTCCCCGTACAAGCCGGCCCCAAATCCGACAAAATATCCCCAAACAAATTACTCCCCACCACAACATCAAAATGCTGCGGCCTCTGCACAAAATGCGCCGTCAAAATATCAATATGGAACTTATCAACTTTCACCTCGCCGTACCCCTTCGCCATCTCCGCCACCCGTTCATCCCAGTACGGCATCGTGATACTAATCCCATTACTCTTCGTCGCGCTCGTCAAGTGCTTCTTCGGCCGACTCTGCGCCAAATCAAACGCATACTTCAACACCCTATCCACGCCCGTTCTCGTCATCACAGTCTCCTGAATCACAACCTCCCTTTCCGTCCCAGGGAACATCTTCCCCCCAATAGAGGAGTACTCCCCCTCCGTATTCTCCCTCACAATCCAAAAGTCGATATCCCCTGGCTTCCGGCCCGCAAGCGGACACCGTACGCCGGGCATGAGCCGACACGGCCGCAGGTTGATGTACTGATCGAACTCGCGTCTGAACTGCAGCAGTGAACCCCAGAGGGAGACATGATCGGGCACAACGTCGGGCAGGCCTACAGCGCCGAAGTACAGCGCGTCGAAGCCGGAGAGTTGGTCTTTCCAGTCGTCGGGCAGCATCTGACCGTGTTGCTTGTAGTAGGCGCATGAGGCGAAGTCGAAGGATGTGAAGGAGAGGGAGAGGTTGTAGACTTTGGCTGCTGCTTCGAGACATTTGATGCCCCAGGGCATTACTTCGGTGCCGATGCCATCGCCGGCTATCACGGCTATCTTGAGAGTTTTGGACATGGTGGTGTGAGTGTGTAGCTGCAAGTTGTGCCGGTACAGAAAGTGGGCGGAAAGCCAAGCGCTTCAATTGTGTGCCTGATGGTGCTGTTTGGTAGACTGTTCTGTCGAGTTATCCAGATGCGCAAACGACGTACGAAAAGAGTAGAAGAATCAGAAGCCTGCCCTGTTCTTCAAGCAACTTTTGTACTGTTGTAGTCCTAGTAAACGTTTTGCCGGAACGGAGAGATCAGGGACAAGACTTCGATATCGGACGTTAACCAAGAATTTTGAGCATGTGGCTGTACTGAAGGTAGTGAAAACGCCAAGTAGAGATCGACTCTCTACCTACAGTACCTGAAGCCATCGACGACGACGAGGTGTTGCTGTGATATAGATGCTTCGGAGTGATAGCCGAGGGGCACCAGCGTCATTGGCCTGCCGCTTCTCCAACACCCCGCAATCCATGTGATTTAAGCTAATTACGGTTAGTGCAATCACACACGAGGCATCAAGGCCAAAAGTGGCTATGAGAATAGTGATATTGGGCAGACTAGTAGATCGCAAGAATCCGGCCATACCGTAGATGTAATGTCATTAGGAGCCGAGAAGAGGAATTGCAATATTTTAGGAGGATGTCATGAAGAAGGCGATATCAAGTGTTGGTCAGGAGCTTAGCCGTGTTAGATATCGGAAATGGAAACGATGTTTGAACTTTGAATAAATTCATTCGGGTTGAAGTCGTCGATTTCATGCTACCACGCCTTGAGATTGCCTTACTTACGGACTATCACCCATGATCGAATGTCGTTACCGTCTTGCGTCCCTCGGCCATTGAAGGTATGGTGTCTCATTTAGTCAGGCCGTCTGCATCGGCCTCATATGCCCATGTCCAGCATTCGGGCTCACCTCAGCAGCATTGACACCTGAGATCTCAACGACTCCAGAGCTCTTTGCTAATGCATTGATCTTGCTCTCCTCACCTTTCTGCTCGGTCGAGCTGATCTCACCAAGACCGTACCACACAATGACCGCAATGCCCAGAAGACCCGCCACAATCGAAAAGGTCAGTGCCACAATACCTCGTGGAGTGAAACCACCAGGCAATAAGCCTGGGGAGACATTCATGCCCTTTGTATCCAGGAGTTCGACTGTGTTACCAGCAGCATTGCCTTTATATGGCATACCTTGTGCTCGACAAGCGTCATAGTGGTCATCTGGGATCTTGCCGGCGAGCTTCTGCTGTAGCTGCAGTGGTGCCTCGACAAAGGTAAGGATAAGTCCCGAATCAACGTGCCACTCAATATGGCAATGGAATAGCCACACACCAGGATTGTCAGATCTGAACCTAATGACAAAATGGCCGTTTGGTCGGACGAGGACAGTGTCTCGGCGCATGGGCGTACTTGGAAACGTGACACTACCGTTTCTTAGGGCTTCAGGATCCCAGTCGCCAGAGTCGTCATCACTACGAGCTAAGACTTGGAAGTCATGACCGTGAAGATGGAAGGGGTGCTTGCCTGGATCGTGATTGTTGAGCACTAGTTCAATGACCTGATTGTGCTCGAGGACGAGCGGGTGTGTGTTGACCCCGTAGACAGTGGGATCAGTGCTTAGGTTGCCAGATGTCATGACCGTATAAAGTGTTGGCACTTTAGGTCGCACGAACGTGATGTCGTTGAAGAAGGCATAGTTCACCCCATCAGCGAGATTGTCCATCTTCATGTCGATCGTGTAGGACAGTGTTGGTTCTTCGAATAGTGCAAGCTCATCTGTTGGCTCTAGGAGAACGTCATCGAAGGGCTTGAATTCGTCAACGAGTGTAGCGTTGGGTAGTGCTGCCGCATTGTCGTAGACGAGATACGAAGTGACATTCGGGTTCAGACCTTCAGGAACTGCATCGAACAGATCTTGATCCATAGATCCCACAATCGCGAAGTTCTCGTTGGTGTAGTTCTTGGTAGTAAGGAGAATGCCATAGCGTTGTGCAGCGGTGGCATAGATCATGTCTGCTTCTTGTGGTTTGTGGTAGACGCCATCCACCTCGATAATGCGGAAGCTGTGGCCCTCAATCCAGAAGTATTGTGCTGCGAAGGCAGCCATGTTGACGATGCGGATGAAGTAGGTCTTGTTCGGTTCGACAGAGATTTGCAGATTCTGCGTGTCATTCATCAAAGCAGAATTCGGTACTGTCCATGTCAGCTGTGGTCAATGCACTTCCCCACGACATTGCTTACCTGGCTCAGCACCAGTCGGGTTCGTCACGCTCAAGAAAGACGAGATCAGACCAGGCATTTCATCATGGTACCAGTCCGAAAGTGTAAGTACCAGCTCCTCATCGAATTGGTCCGCATATGGGTTCTCTGGATCGTGCACGATCAGTGGCCCTCTGAGCCCGTCTGGGTATTGGCCATCGACATGCGAATGGTACCAGTAGGTGCCTGGCTGTGTAACGTTGAAGCTGTATGTGAAGGACGAATTCGCTGGAATTGGGCATTGCGTACTCTGAGCAACACCATCCATATGAGTCGTCCCATTCTGGTATAGACCGTGAAAGTGCAGCGAGCAAGGTCTGTCTCCGAGCTCGTTCTTCAAGTTGACCACAACCTGATCGCCGACTGTCGCATGGATCGTGGGGATAGGCCACTGTCCGTTGATGCCCATGACTCGTCTCTCATGCTGCCCGTCCGGGTTGCGGTTAACCCAGCCAACTGTGAAGTCATACTCTCTGACATCGGCAATGACTGGGGTCGTCAGCGAGGCGAGCGCCAACAGTAGGAGGTGAGTTAGAGCCATTGCGACTGGAAAGAGGCGGTGAGCTTGAGGCAAACGACTTCGAGGAGAGATCAGATAAGATGGAATATCGACTTCGTCAAGCTTGATGTGATAGCCAGGCCGATATCGAAGGCGAAAATGCAAGGATCAGATAAGATCCAGCAGTGAGGCCCTCGGTTCTGCAGAATACCTGAGAACCCTCGCTTGTGTCTGAAACTTGGTAGGTCGAATAATAAGGTTTACATGACAAGGACCTGCATGTGCCGAAAGTGCAAAAATCACGCTTTGTGGTGTGATAATTTTGATCGCATCAAGCTGTTCCGCTCGTATTGACGACAATATCGGACGTTATGTGGTGTGAGGGAAAGCGAAGGAACGGTCTCGATTGGCTTGGCTCGGGGAAACTGGACAACATCGCAGTTGCTTTTCGAGGGATTTACCATTCGTTGCAGATGATGCTGGCGATCTTGCTGCAAATCGCAACAAGAACAGAGTTTGGGCAGGAGCTTGGCCGGACGATCAGATAAAATTCTGTCTTTCGACCTGCGGCAGCCTCAAACTGGAAAGTGAATCCATGCCGTGGCTTTTTGCCGTAAGCTCTAATTTAGCACTAAGATGCGTGCCGCGAGCAATGTCCGACTTTCATGGTTATCTTCAGCGCCATGCACCTCGTGTGCAAGTGTGACCAAAGATCTTGTCGCATCGCCAGGAGCTGCCACGTTGCCGGATGCTCGCTTTGCATAACCATGATGAACCAGAGTGTAACAGGCGCTCATGCTCAAAGTGAAGCATGTTCAAGCGATTTCAAGCTTCTCGCCAGGGGAGCCAAGAAGAAAACTCTCATCTGATAAGCGGGGTTAGCGCCAGATTGTCGCTAGACCATGCCTAAACTGGAGAAAAGCTCGCTTCGATGTCGGACCACCCACCTTATGGCACGGACATCGAGTCGTACCTACCTGCTTCGTTGCTTGTGAGTTCTCCGCGCTGAAGAGGATATCTCGCGTTCGAAGTCTTGTATATTGTTGCAGTTCGTTTTCGAGCAGTCTGGATTGCTGGGCAGCATCCTGCAGCGAGAGATATCGTGATTAGGCTGTGGTAAACGTAGGGTCCGAGCATCTGACACTTTCCTCCATCTTATCAGATCCGCCCTCGACCTTGGATCAGATATCTGAGAACTTCTCGACTTCCCACTTCCTTTTCATCTCACCTCATCTTATCTGATTGGAGATCCTCCTTTTCCCACACCACAACCCGAAGGACCACGACCTCGCCACCATGGTCAACGTCTTCGCAGTCCCCATCTTCTTCATCCTCTTCCGCGAGACACTCGAGACCGTCATCATCGTCTCCGTCCTCCTCTCCTTCCTCAAGCAACAACTAGGCCCCGACCGCGATCCAGTGATCTACAAGAAACTCCGCAAGCAAGTCTGGCTCGGCACCCTCGTCGGCCTCGCAATATGCATAGTCATTGGCTGCGGTATGATCGGTGCATTCTACGGCCTCGGAACAGACAAGTGGGCCAGCACAGAGGATATCTGGGAGGGTGTCTTTTCGATCATCGCTTCCTTGGTAATCTCAATCATGGGTGCGGCTCTGCTTCGTGTTAGCAAATTGCAGGAGAAGTGGAGGCTGAAGCTTGCTAAAGCTGTCGAGGCAAAGAACAGCGATCACCATGGAGCCGGTCTTAGGCAGAAGATGAAGGTGTATGCTGAAAAATACGCGATGTTCGTCCTACCGTTCATCACTGTCCTGCGTGAGGGTCTTGAGGCTGTGGTGTTCATCGGTGGTATCAGTCTTGGGTTGCCTGCGACCGCTATCCCATTACCAACCATTACTGGCTTGCTTGCTGGTTTCCTGATCGGTTTCCTTATCTACCGAGGTGGGAACAAGCTGCCGTTGCAGATCTTCCTGATCGTGTCGACGTGCTTCCTGTATCTTGTGGCGGCAGGTCTCTTCTCGAGGGCGATCTGGTACCTCGAACAACATGCCTGGGCTAAAGCGACCGGTGGCGATGCATCCGAGAATGGAAGCGGACCAGGCTCATACGATATTCGGAAGAGTGTCTGGCACGTCAACTGCTGCAATCCTGAACTCAATGGAGGTGGTGGCTGGGGTATCTTCAATGCTCTGCTTGGCTGGCAGAACAGCGCGACATATGGTAGCGTCATTGGCTATAACATGTACTGGCTCACTGTCATTGTTGGCTTTGTGCTGTTGAGATTCAAGGAGAAGAGAGGCCGATGGCCATTCATGAAGGCGAAGCCTATAAAGAACGATGTTGAAGGCGAGAAGAAGGTTGGCAGCGATGACAGCTCAAGCGACCATGCTGGTGAGAAGGGAGATGCAAGTGTTAAGGTTCATGGTTCGAGGGATATCAGTCCAGCTTGAGCCGCTCAATAACTCAAGGACATGGTGAGCGACAATAAGGCAAGTCGCTGGTCGTAAGGCGCCTAGGCGGCGGCATGTCATTTTCACTATAACCTGCATATTTGCACAAAGGCACCATGAGAAGATGTAAAGTAGAAGAACATCAGATTGACGCCGCTGCCCCTGGTGCCTTCCACGAACCTTTCTGCTGTGAAATAGCTGCACTGTGATTGGTCATATGGTCACTGAGTGCGTTGAGAAAGAAGAGCAAGTCCACCGATATCATCACGTGAGAAGTCCTCTGGCTTGCCAGGAACTGCAATACATCCTTCTTGGTTGACAGTCCATACATCCCTCTGAGCGTTAACGTTGTTTCATTTATAGTCACTACCGTAGCCTATGCACACAGAAATCCGACAGTATCGCAGGAGCTACCTATTGCACCAGCAGCCAGTCCATACATCCCTCCTCACACTTTCTTTGCCTACCCCGAGATATCTATCATATCGCGTTAACTCTGCAGACAATACGTCAAGACGTCCTCCAGACGACTCGATGATCTTCAGGACATGCTATCGCCTTGACTGATCAGCGTGCAAAAATGGAATTGGACCGTTATGTTTGAGATTCTCTAATGTTGGCTTACATTCTTGATTACGGTACTTCGATTCAAACATGTTCGAGCATATTCGAACCAGAGTCTGATTCATGGAAAACCCAATCCTTAGATAACATGAGACAGCAACATGATGCGCGAGCAGCTCGGCAGATGATACCGCCTGCCTTAAAGGGACCAAGGTAAGTGAGCTAGTCCAGGAACGGCAGTGACTTTGGGCGGAATCTCGTATTGTCACAGTATCAATTATTGCTTGCGCAGCTTGTGTGTTATATAACACAGCTTTTGAGTGCGGGTCTCATGCGACACTGACGATAGTCCTGATCGGATCGAGAGTGTCGCAGGCTTGCACAGCGCTCAGGTGGCCACTGGTGACCTCTACTCCGTACAAGGGTAGACGCACAGCAGCATCCGCCTTTAAAACTCCACAAATATATTCCCCAAATGGTTGCTTACTACTTCAAGTCCTTCACAATCTCACTGGCAGGCCGAAACACTCTACAGCGGTGACATCGGCTAGCATTAGTAACGCGCGAGCTGCACTGCGCGATACTGAGGAATACCTTTGGCGATCCATCTTAACCGAATCCCTGACGTTGCTCATTCGGCCTAGCACCGCGCATTCGATAAGTGACTTCCCAATACAGTAAACCTCCGTTATAAGCATGGTCTCCCTCCCAGAGAATACTAAGCATATGTTAGAGACAGGGTAATCTAAGCCTATATAGGCTTAGCGCAAAGCACTCTGAGTGGCTACTCTGCATCCACTCTTCGATAGAAGCATAACCGGCGCCATGGCATGCTTCTATCGCAGCATGCTTTTAACGGGGTTTCACTGTACGCAACTGATCCACCCGGCCGGTCAGGAAGGTTCTTGCCTGGTTAGAGCCCTTCAGACGCACGAATCGGGCTTAGCGGCTGCGCATAGGGTGTGGCGGCACGCTTGTGAACGAGCTTATCTAGGCACCTTAGGAGTTTATACGGAGTTTGTCGACCTCGGGTTATGCGGTTTTTGGGATAAACAGTGGTATGATCCACCCATCAGGTATCGAGAAATACTGACGGGCCAGCCAGTCCCAGAACAGTTAGGCACCACGGGCGCTCGCCAAGGCGCATAGAAGAGCCCGATCATGTCTCTCATGGCTTACCATTTAGGGCCTGGTTGCCTCGTCAATTGTTTCGACACATGGTGCTCGGAGACGAATGCTCGATGCCAAGGTCAGACCCGCAAAGCTGCCAGCTGAATTCAAAGCCTCTACTAATTCCCATATTGATGATAAAGCGGTGAAACCAAGGATCAAGGTAGCTAAGGCGCATACGTCGATCCGGCAATCCTCTCAGCCATCATGACTAGCATGCTCGAGCTCCTGAACCGACAGAAATATAAAACACCCATTCCTGTTCCCGACTGACACACCGGCACAATAACCCAAACCAAGCAGAGATCAAATCAGCACAACCAATCTCCATTCTCCACGCTCGGTCACACGCACACAAAGCAGCATCAACGATGGAGAACCTCCCAACCGACTACTTCACCACCATCGCCGCATACACCCCCAACGTCCACCGCGACCAATACCCCGCCATAGATCCCACCTCCCCCTCCCTCTCACTCACCGGCAAAACCGTCATCATCACCGGCGCAAGCGCAGGAATCGGCGCACAAGGCCTCGCACCAGCCTTCGCCAAAGCCGGCGCCAAGGTCATCGTGCTCATCGCTCGCAATCAGGCGAAACTCGACGCTGTCACTAACGGGCTGCGAGCGCAGTACCCCAAGGTTGAGTTCCTGGCTTTGAGCGCCGCGGTGGACAGTGAGAGTGCAGTCAAGGGCGTGTTCGACACTATCTCGTCGAAATACGGACACGCTGACGTCCTCATCAACAATGCGGGCGTCTGGGTATCTGGCGGGGCCCCCATCGCGACCGCGGACCCGTCAGATTGGTGGAAGGACTTCGAGGTCAACACTAAGGGTCTCTTCTTGATGAGCCAGGGATTCCTGAAATTGCTTGGTTCAAAGAAGCACGGCACGATCGTGAACATGAGTTCTGGTGTTGCGGCGCTGGTCGGCCCGGGCATGTCGAGCTACAGTGTGAGTAAAAATGCGACGTTGCGGCTTATGGAGTATGTTGCTGTGGAGCATCCGAATGTTACTGCTGTTAGTATGCAGCCTGGTATTGTTATGACGGATATGATTACCCCGACTTTTAAGCGGTTTGCGCATGATACGCCTGAGGTGGTTGGGGGGTGTGCGGTGTGGTTGTGTAGTGAGAAGGCGAGGTTCTTGTCTGGAAGGTTTGTTTCGGCGAATTGGGATGTTGAGGAGCTTGTGGGGAGGGAGGAGGAGATAACGGCGGGTAATGATCTTAAGGTGGTGTATCAGGGGAGGTTTGGGCTTGATCAGTTTGAGGATGGGAGTGGGAAGTGACTGGATGTATGTATTAGAGGAAGAGTCGCCGGACTGTATCTCTGTGAGAAACGAGCCATTCCAGGCCTTCCGCTTTGATCAGTCATGGGTCAGACATAGCTTCTGCTTACCTTTTCTGCTCCCGGTAAATGGTGTACTCCTGTGCGGACAATTTCCGATGATCTATCACTGATGTCATTGTCGCTTATGAGTCTACAAAACCCATTCAGGATGGTCTTTATCTAGCTTCACCAGTTCTCCGTGTTTCTAAGATACGAAACCGAGCACGGTCGCAATCGACTGGCGCGTTTGCAGATTCAGCACTGATTCAACTAGCCCACCACATGACGGTGCAATAACATGCCTTGATGCCTGGCGCTAACGCGATAGCTCACGCAGGGGTGAACGCGTCCGTGCGCGTCTCTATACGGGTACGCCCGTCGGTAAACCACGGTGCATACCATATCAGCGCAAGTAGTTATGTGCCAGCGGCTTGACGACGGTCTCGAAAGCCGAAGTGCAATGAGGATCGCATGCGTGTTACGACTTGCCATGCCATTCTTAGCCGGCTGAGCCTAGCTGTATCGCGGAAAGTGATTAGGCACGGTTGCCTATCAACTCATTCTTTCAGCATGCCTGTCACAAGATCTAGATCAGTACCTGCTAGTACAATCGTCACAGCATCCAAGGTTGTGAAAGCGGCCAAGGTTAAAGCACGTTCTAGCCCAAAGACTACCGCCTCCGTACTCACGAAGGCACCTCCGACCGACCTACCGACTCATGCCTTCTCCTCTCCAGCCGACTTCGAAATATTCCTCGAGGCTGAGCACGCAACCTGTGCCGGCTTCCATCTGAAGCTCGCGAAGAAGAGTTCCAACATACCTTCGATAACTGCTGCTGAAGCAGTGGAAGTAGCCCTATGCTTCGGCTGGATCGATGGTCGCGCAAACGGACTCGACGATAAGTCCTGGCTGGTGAGGTACACCCCACGCAGAGCAAAGAGCATATGGAGTCAGAAGAACGTGAATACTGTCGCCAGGCTCATTGAGGAGGGTGGCATGCGGCCCGCTGGAATCGCTGCCGTTGAGACTGCGAAAGCTGATGGGAGGTGGGATAGGGCGTATGCTGGACCTGCTACGATAGTTGTGCCGGAGGATTTCCAGGTTGCGTTGGATGCGGTACCTGCTGCGAAGGCGTTTTTTGATTGGCTCAATAAGAGTCAGAGGTATAGTGTGCTATGGCGGATCGAGACTGCCAGTCCAAAGGCCAGACTGGGTAGGATTGAGGCTTTGGTGCAGATGTTGGCTACTGGGAAGGTGCCTGGGGACAAGGGCGAGCAGAAGAGGGATTAGACACGTTGAACAGAGAGCAGTAATGAAGGGTAAGTAGTAGGTTTTGGCAAGTATTGGTAGAATGGTTGAGCACAAGTTCAAGTCGAATCTGTTGCTCAGTGGCATGGCAAGGACGGCTGTGATTGCGCAATTGATCAGTACTCGCGCGCCCCTATATGACGCGCATAGGAGCTTTACATCGCACGCGTATCATCTACGATGGAGCATACTTCAGCCGCGGTAAGCATCCTTGGTTCGCAACACTGCGATGAACTGTCTACAGTTTTTCACGGTTGCAGGATACTCTGCGCAACTTGCATGCTAAAGAAACTCTCGATAACTTCGTCTGTAGACAACCCTGCTTGCATGTTTTTTCCACGTGAAGAAGGAGCGGCGATCATCATCTCAACCTGGTCTGGCTCTCGGAGATGAGGCTGCTCCCTATTGGACGCACAAGCTCCACGGAAGCATGTGAATATCTGCCTGAGGACTTCCATTCTCACCAACAGCTAGGAGATCCTGCCTATTTGAGATCTGGGTTGTACAAATTCATGATTGAAGCCTGGCGGTTCGACATCAAGGCAAGGTGTATGTTTGAAGCAACATCGGAGGATTACTACGACCATATGTAGACCGCGACTCCGGCAGACTAGTGGAGCTTCACTAGCCCTTGGGGCACGCCAACTCGTCTAGTGCCTGTCTGATGCGCTGTTCCATCAAGCGACATGCTGGCTCCGGGCGTGTCTGGCAGGTGTTAAGTGGCAGCTGCGACCTTGGACATGGCTGCTGGATACAGAATTTGGCGCCCCTGCTTGTATTGTGCAAATTCGAAGGAGCGAGCACAACAAGATTTAGACAATCAATCGTTTGTTTGAAGCAAAGTAATTGTACACTACACTTCCAATTCCAATTATCGAAGCATCATGCTAGATTGACTAGTGAGTTTGAGGTTCATCGATTCTAGTCTTCGATAATCTTTCTGCTTAAGTTTCCCAGCCACCTCCACTTTCAACGCAATTTCACGCTTACTCGGTACTGCCTTAGTCGATTTCTCGACCTGCGCGCAGCGAGTGCAGAGTGCAGAGGTGCAGCTCAATCGGGCCATCTTCAACACTTCACCGCACCTTGTAAACACGTCCCTTTGCAACGCATCGCACCTCGACCGGCGGCCACATCATCTATCTGGTCTGTCCCAAGCGTCGCCTGCCTCCCCCGCGACCGACAAGCAGTCAACGACCGTCCTCCGCCGCCAGTCTCGTCGCGTTATCTCGTCGAGAGCCTTTACCTGTGATAAAACATTGGTATATGCATGCGATAAGGCATCAAGTCAACCACAAAGGACAAGCTTGGACCAGGTCACACGTCGGCTGCATTCATTTGCAGCTCTTGACCAGCTGGGCAACGGACTGTCGACATTGCTGTTGACATGTCTGCCACTGCCATGCACGCTGCCCAACAGCCTCATCATTACGATCAGCATGTCCCAATAACATCGGCTCCTTACCCGAACTCGGCCTCGTCTAGCCAGCAATACTTGCAGCAGCCAGGAAGCGACGACACTCGGTTACCTGGGCACAATGTGTACGCGATTAGTAGCCAGCAATCACGCGATTCGAGAAGAGCCCATGCATCGCCAACCTCGCAGCGGCACTACGATATAGGGAATAACTCCGACGATTACGCCCAGGGTAACCAGAATATAACCCTGCCTATACATTCTCGAGGCCAGAGAGACCAGTACGAGGGCCAGCCATATGTCCCGCCGCGCACAACTTCTGCGCGATCACCTGGCCAGACAACCAGCTCGAGGTCGGCGAGGAAGGATGCCGATGTCTATGCTACACAAAATGGCGGAGATTACCTGGACCAACCGACCGATCGATCTCGAGATGATACTGCAACTTCTGCACGCTCCCGAAGAAGAGACCCACATAGCCCCGAAGCTCCTCAAAGTGCCCCAAGCTCAAGAGAAAGAGGCCATGAACAGCCTTTCCAACAACAAAGCCGTCCAGAACCTACCATGGCCCAGCATCCAGGTATGATGAGAGAGAATAGCGAAGTCATCAATCGTGTTGTTGTGACAGACCCTGTTGTTGACGAAGAACGGATGCGTGCAAGGATAGCAGAAGCTCAACCCATGGCACCTACCCCCGAAGCCCGCGCCATGGGCCTCACACACGAACCCTACAACGAAGAGACCAGAGGACCACAGCGCCGGCAGGATTACTCCAAATCAAAGAGGAGGGAAATACAGTTCGGCGACTATGTGTTGGGCCAGACGCTTGGTGAGGGTGAATTTGGAAAGGTGAAGCTAGGTTGGAAGAAAGATGGCAGCAGCCAGGTTGCCATAAAGCTGATCAGAAGAGAATCCGTTGCGACCAACCCTACACGATTGCCCAAGATCTACCGTGAGATCTCTATCCTGAAAGAGCTGCACCATCCGAATATTGTTCAGTTGCACGAAATGGTCGAGACCGAGAGACATATTGGCATAATATTAGAGTACGCATCGGGTGGTGAACTCTTCGATTACATACTCAATCAGCGTTACCTGAAAGATCCTTCTGCCAGACGACTCTTCGCGCAGCTTGTCTCTGGCGTCGGCTACCTGCACAAGAAGGGCATCGTTCACAGAGATTTGAAGCTCGAGAACCTCCTACTTGATCAGAACAAGAACATCATCATCACCGACTTTGGCTTTGCAAACACCTTCAACGAAAAGGACGAGCTATCCCCAGAAATTGAATACAACCTCGGCAACAAGGATTTTGTGCGAAAGTACAAGCTCGACAGGCTTGATCAGCACGGTTTGAGGAGAGGTGATTTGATGCAGACGAGCTGCGGTTCACCCTGTTATGCCGCACCAGAACTTGTCGTGAGCGATTCACTATACACTGGCCGGAAAGTTGATGTGTGGAGTTGCGGTGTCATCCTATATGCCATGCTCGCTGGCTACCTACCCTTCGATGACGATCCAGCCAATCCAGAGGGTGACAATATCAACCTCTTGTACAAGTACATCACTTCGACTGCCTTAACCTTTCCCGAGTATGTCACACCACATGCTCGGGACCTTTTGCGACGGATATTGGTGCCGGATCCACGAAAAAGAGCCGATTTATTCGAGGTTGCAAGGCACAGCTGGCTGACTGAGTACCATCATGTTGTGGCGCATATTACTAGTAGCACTACCAACATTGCCGACATCGCGAACAGCACGATCAACAATGGTAAGGTCATCGAAGCCATGGTTCAACACTCTAATACTGACCTAGTTGCAGAAGCCGAGACTGCCACGATGGGTCGCAGCACCTCCGTCCGTGTGCCTTCGTCAACCTCACCTCGACAAGAGCCTCCGCGAACAGCCCACGAAGCGATTGGCGACGAGCCTAGAAAAGAGCGGATACCGACTCGGCACACTTTGCAAGCCGAATATGTTCCACCTAAACAGCACACTGATCGTGTCGCTCCTGAAGCCATGACACGAACTACGGCTGGCCCTCAAGCTATCTCTGCTATACCAAACAGCAACACCAAACCTCTGCCGCAAGCACCGACCCAGCAACAAAGACAACACGCTACGACCACACAGAGTCCGCCACAGCAAACAACTGCTGCCCCTGTACGGCCTATGCGTGACATGCCGAGGTCTACCTCTGATGCTACAGGTGCAGTGATCGCGAACAATGCTCCTTCTGGGCATCAATATACGACCCGGCCTTCGACGCAAGGGTCGTTGACATCTGCAAATGGACCAACAAGATCAGATTTGCGGCTACCATCACGTGGATCATATGGTCAGCCGGTCGCGCCATCGGTCCAGACCGCGACTGCGCAGGGGAAAGTGACGCAGCCACGGAAGGAAGTGCGCAACTACAACATCTCCGGACCTCAGTATCAGCATGGCGCACAAAACTCAATTGGTCAATCGATGGCGGAGCAGGCCATGAACCCACCACCACCACCGCCGACCAAAAACCAAGCGCCCGGCCATCACAGAAGATCCAGCACGCTTAGTAGCCTGGGTGAGAAGTTGTTTGGTCGGTCAAATTCAGTCCACAAGAAACAAAGAGATGATGATCGCCAGAAGAATGGCAGGAAGTACCCACCTACAGCCATGAAAAACTCCTACCCTGCGGAAGAACCTCAGCCTAGGATGTCGACGGATAGTAAACGTTCATTCTCACTTGGTTTCCGTAGGAAGGAGAGCCAAGAAATTGAACACCAAGAACCAGAGAAGCCTTCTGGAAATAAGAGAATGTCACTACTGCAAGCCATGGGCATCAGGGGCAAACCCGATTCAGACAGTCAAAGAACGTACACTCCTGAGCAACAACAGCAGCAATATGGACGCCCGCCCACGAATGATAGCGCATATGGCGCGGGCAGTGTAGACGGTCAACAAGACCGACGGAACTTCAACTACTCGAGACCGGCACAACCTCAATCTCAAGGTTATGGTCACCGACCACAGCAATCACAAGGCGATGTCTACGGCAGCACGGGCGTGTATGACAACAACTCACAGCAGCAGTTCCAACAGCAGCACCAACGAGGCAACAGCCAGAACCAACTCGCGCAATACTCAGACGCCAACGTGTCGCAATCGCGACCTTCGATGTCCCAGGGGCGAAACACCCTTACCAAGCCCAGAAAGTTCAACGACGCATATGATCAGGATACCCACAAGGCTGGTGGGACGGGAGCAGTCAAGAAGGTGCAGGATTTCTTCCGGCGAAGGAGAGCTCGAGCAGATTCGGAGTACCGATAGTATGAGGCGCCAAAACTGCAGTATTGATGGGCTGTCTTGAATCGAAGACGAGGCGGGCGTTGTCGAGGTGGTGTGTTGTGTTGTGTTATTGTGCTTTCAGTCTTGCGAGCATTCATTCATGTGTGCGTGCATGCATCAGCGACAGGCGTTGTGGGATGGATGGATACATGGAACACTTGTTGCAGCATCTGGCGCTGCACACTGGCGTAGGAGGGATACATGGATGGGAAGGAGGACCATGAACAGAAGTACCTAATATTTGCCTTTCTCTGTACAGGTTGATGTTATCCTTCTAATCTGTATTTGATTGGGTTGTATTTATCTACGTACGCTTTAGATTAGCGAGCGGTATATGGAAGAGAGCGAGCAAGCGAGCGGGCGAGCGGATGCAGATTAGTACTGTAGCGGCCGGCACGAGGAGTGGTGTAAGCAAGCGAGCAATAAGAAGACATTTGGTGACAGTCGAGACATTGTACTTTGATTAACGTGCGCCGAGTACGAGTTGTTTTGAAAACCAGGACACCTCGTTCTGCATCGCGTGCACGTTCGAACACATATCAGTCGTACCTAGTGTAGTGTAGAGACTCCCATCTGAGGGCGAGCCTTCATGGTTGTGTAAAGCGGGATTTCTTTGCAGACAGTGAGCAGTCTTGTCTTTTAAATCCGGCACGTTGACCGCTTTGCGTCCGTAGTTCCAATGCTGCACACCCTCAAGGACATGTACACTCAGCTCTAGAAACATATACTCCAGCTCAGCCTAGCTTAGCTTCATTCGATTTCCTGAAGATGAACTTCGTGTGCGGCGTGGGTTCCTTCTGACTTGCGTATGGTCTAGTTGTGGTCATCTTGTCGCACGCGTCGTTGTAGAAAGTGAAAGGGTGATCGCGACTTGTACAGCTATGCTCGGGTGCTGAAGTTGCTGCTGTGGTGGTCTGCGGAGGAATCGGTAGAACTGTCGTCTGCTCGCTGTTGAGCTCACTCAATCCAGGACACCACCTGGAACGACTCAAGCTCTGACCACTGACCAGTGTCTTACGACTCGGTTGATGGTTCGCTTGATGGTTCGCTTGATGGTTCGCTTGATGGCTTGGTTGATGCTTTGGTTGATCGTTCATTTAACGGTTCATCATGCAGCTTGACAGTCATATGCCACGTTGTTTCTGAGGAATGCATTGTTTGCACGAATGCTATGTCCGCTGTGTATTTCATTCGCTCATGTATGTTTGTGGAATTTAATGGATGGATGTGGTTGACATGAGAGTGTCCTACACCGAAGTCTAGCGAGAAGCGAAGGTCTTGACCAGCATTTCCGATGACGGCCCAGAATCCGATATGGTGTCTATAGGGGGTTAGCTTCCTGTCGTTGATCTCATTCCATGGGAAGCCGAACTCATACTCAATATCTGCTTCCTCGAGAGCAGTACGAGTGGGAAACTGTTCTGGTTCTACTGACATTATCCTCCAGAAGTCCGAGATGTAATTGGTTTCCTTATCTTCTTTGATTGATGAGATACGCTCCACGAGACCCTCGTGCCATTCGGCGAGGAATTGTTTTCGTTTGCGGTAGTGAGCATAGGAAGCGTCAGTAATCAAACATACTGGACGTTGGGTATTGTCAAATCCAAAATGGATGAATTGCACACTTGCTTTTCTGGCTGTCAGATCAATTGTGCAGACAGGATTCGAGCGCTCGCGTGACACATTTAGGTATCTTAGGGGCAATATGGAAGAGCCAATGATCGAAATCTGACAGTTACTGTGCCAATGTACCCGGTTTACGCAGTCGGCCGGACTGGCAAGCTCGATGGAGGGGCTGGTAACGAAAAGTACAGGACATCGGCTGAGCTGGTTCACGGGCTGTGGTGGACATATGCGAACACTGTCTCTTCTCGCTCCTGAGAAAGCGAAATTCTCGTATGGACTGTTGAACAGGTGCGTGCCGTTCGGGTGTGCAATTCTGTACCAACTGTCCGTGTATCCTTTCTCATGAGTGAGGAATATCCCGACGCATTTATAGACGCCGGCGCGTTCCATTCGAACCACATCGAGCAGTGCTAGGAAGATACCATCTTTCCATATATCTTTAAGAGTAAACATAGACAATTTCATTTCTATGGCGCTCCGAGTAAGTGATATTTCGGAAGGTAAAGCTCCAAAAGTCGAAGGGCGCATCTGACTGCCGTTCAAGAAGTTTCGAGGCGATGTGGCTAACAATCCTGAAGGCATCGGGCTTGGTTCAGCGGACCAGGCAAACAGAGTTTGGTCATCGGAATGCTTGATAATCTCCTCTTGCAACCTGGTGAAGGCTTTTGCACCCTCACCGTAGAGCATAGGCATGTTGACATCGAACAGACCCATCAGACTGTATGCTATATCTTCGGTTCTTGCGGCTGACCTTCTTGCGGCCCAAGACATTCGCTCTGCGATGGAAAATCGTTGAGGCGTGCCACCATCCAGAGCAGATTCGTCGATGTTGGCGGCCGCTGAGATCCAGGAGCGGAGCAATGTGCGAGTACCGACTGGGGCCCACCGTGCATCATAGAAGACGACCTCCGGGGGAGCAAGCAGTTCTTGTAATGTCCAACTCCTAGTGAACCATTTGGAACGCTCGAAGGACATATTGTCGCCAGCTCGCGAATCTGCAAAATATGCGAGGCACTTTTGCCCACGTTGGTAATATCTATACATGGAATTGATCGCTTCGCTCAACGCCGTACTGCTGGTTTTGTCGATACAACAGGTATCAACCCAGATATACCTGTAGGCCATACCCCGTGCCACTGAACATGCCGCTCGGACCTTGACAGCGCCTCGTTTGGAGGAGGCATGAATGTCACCCGTTTCTTGATATGACATCTCCTGGTCGCCGGGCAGCCATCGATGTGACAGGGTGCAGTACGGGACATCGTACTCACTGTTGTAATGCTCGAGCTTCAACGTCTGTGTATTGAGCAGATGCATGATGATTAACAGACATGCAAGTTTGCAGCAGGCTGCACGAAACTTGGAAGGCGAGAACGACTTACTTGAATCATATCTGAATGAGGCTGAGCACCTAAAGTAACATGTAGGGCACTGACACTTCTGATTGGACGTTATAAAAGAGCCTTCGCTTACCTACCAGACTACCAAGCTAAGCAGCTCGAGCAGCAGCCAATGCTGTATTCGTTAGCATCAAGGGCAGTACATATTCATGGACTCAGTTTCGAGACCACGACACTGTATTGCCCCGAGCTGGGTACGCAGGCTCAGCCGTGCGTGCAGGGATTACTCAACGACAAGGTATCATAGGTACGGGTATGCGAGGAACCTCTTGCCACCGATGCAAAAGCCATAGGTCGCCATGTTATGCACATCTTACCTTGTCAGACCGAGAACAAGCAGAAAGCAAGGTGTACTCGAGCGACCGGAGCCGCCCATCACGTGAGTGGACTAGCCGGAAAAAGTACGGCAACATATCAGAGCCGTACAAGAGTGCGGAGAAAAAAGTTCGAACAATCCAGACATGGACTGTAGACACTTCAGACGAGAATGCTTCTAGCCTGACACCGAGTTAGTGCTCTTCGATACAGAGAAGCATGTCTAAAACAAGCAAGCGAGACGCCGAGCAGGCATTTGGCAAGGACACTGCTCACACGCAAAGTGCATCACCGAGTAAGAAGAGCCGACGCCGGCGAGGTAAAGAAGTATCTCAGCAACCGCCAGGTACAGCTCAGGCAGACTCAGCGACCGATGCCCCGAGTTCCACGCCAAAGCCTCAAAACATCACACAAAAGCAGGCGACTTCAACAGACGTGAAGCAAGAACCAGGTTTCGCATCCCAAGAACATTCGAAGAAAAAGAGCAAGAAGTCGAAGCAGATTGGAAGTACGAGTAGCCCAGTTGTCAAAAGTGAAGTCAAGGGTAAGCCTGAGCCCGAATCAGAAGGACGGTTAAGCGAAAAGAAGAAAGCTAGGTCGAAGAGGCAAAGCAAGCCACAGTTTGACCAGCACAATTCGCAGGTTGAGCTCGTGCTATCGAGGACGAAAGACCGCTCTCACAGCCCGAAGGACAATGGGACCAAGGAAGAAAAGACCAAGCGCAAACAGAAGAAAGAGCACCGACGCGAAAGCAAAGAGGATCGCAAAGGAGAGGCCAAAACGAGTGGGAAGCACAAGCACAAACATGAGAAGGCCGTGATTGGGAAGTCGAGAGGCCCGAATGACTGGAGTATAACGCGGCCTGAAGGAGGTGCCTTCATCGATCACGACCTTGTTTTGACCCCGGACGAGCAATTTCTGATACTAGCTACCAAGCAGGATATCCACGTCTATGCAACCAAAACCTCGCTTCTTGTTCGGACGCTGCATGTTGCTAAGAATTCGGAAATCGTCACATATGCCCAGATACTGCCACAAGAGCAATACCTTGCTGTTGGGCTGAAGGATGGCAGTCTCCTAAAGTACGACTGGACCACAGGCCGGAAGATATGGAGCCTAGGTTTCAATGGCAGCGTTACTGCAATCACCTCTACCTCTTCTGGTGAAGAGGGTGACGGCTTACTAATGATCAACGAAGCCGACGATGGTTCCTACAACATGACTAGTCTAGCACTGGATGCAGGTGGCAGACAAGTCGGCAGAAGGCATCTCTTGTCCCAGAAGATGCTCATCAAACCACAAATATGCTTCGCTGCTGAGCTGGGTATTGTGTCGGTCTGTTCGAAGGACAGTATTCTGATCGGTCAACTTGGTGCCGATAATGGCGAAGAAGCGGCGCCGTTCCACTGGAAAGAGGTCTCAGTCAATGGCAAGATCGTCTGCTTCGATGCTCAGATTTTGCCTCCTCATAAACAAGCCAAGAAAGGGTCAAATCAGCCCATTGTCAATGTTGCGGTTGGATTGAAGACCGGCGAGATCCATCTGCTCAGCGATGTTCTGAACAACGCAAATACCAGCAACGACCTCAACATCCGAAGGCTTCATTGGCATAGAGCAGCACCACGGACAGTCAAGTTCTCTCCAGACTCAAATTACCTTATCTCTGGCGGCGACGAAACAGTCTTAGTAATCTGGCAACTCGAAACCAACCAGAAGCAAGTTCTACCTCACTTGACCACCGCCATACTCAACGCGACAGTTTCTCATCAGGGCTCCGCCTACGCCTTGCGCCTAGGAGACAATTCAACTATGGTCCTTTCAACATCCGATCTTCAACCTTTTGCCAACATAAGCAGTCTAGCATTCGATGCTTCATCACGGGCACCCTTCCTACCAAGCCTCTCCCTGCCCGCCACACTTCATCCAAATCACGCAGACAGACTACTCCTCGCATATTCCTTACAAAACTCCAATCCATCGCTCAAGCCCACAGAGAAATCCACCAACATGCTCCAGACCTACGATGTAGCCTCTCACCTCCAGCTTTCGCGCCAAGCATTAGCGCGCAACCTCGTCTCAACAATCAATATTGGACCAAATGGTCAACCACTCAAAGAACCAGATGTGACACACCTCGACATCAGTCATGACGGCAAGTGGCTCGTCACAGTGGACCAGTGGTCTCCAAACGACATTGATACTCGAGAGATGTATCTGTCCCGCGCCGATCAGACGTCCAAAGCAGGACTAGTCGAGTGCTTCCTTCGCTTCTGGGGCACAAACAACACAGCAAGCGACACAGGGACGGATAAATGGGAACTCAACACGCGCATCGATGAACCAATTGCCGCCTCACCTACCTCTACATCGAACAAACAAGCGGTACTCGCAGTGGCCGTCAATCCTGTTCGCCATCAAGTTGCAGTTGCAGACAGCACACGCACGCTCAAGCTGTACTCGCCCAAAGCACGGATTCGAGCAGGTGTCCCAGTGCGCGACGCGCAGGGCCAGCAATTGTTCACGTGGACGTGTGATCATACGATTCCACTACAGGACGCGACGGTCTCTCCCGATCCTAAGTCTGCGAGCTTGGCGTTCTCGGAGGATGGATCGGTGTTAGCGGCAGGTTGGTCGGTCAACAGCCACTTGAAAGCGCGTGTGCATCTTGTTGATGCGAAGAGTGCGAAGGTTGCTGCGAGTTTACCTGGGATAGTGGGCAGTGGAACCACGCAACTTGCATTTTGTGGTCGATATCTTCTGGGGTTATCGGAGCGGTTTGTCGTCTATGATACTGTGAGTATGGCGACTAGGCTCGCCATTGAGATCGACGAGAAGTTCAGCTATGCGAAGTCGCGGATGGCTGTGAGTGTGAGGAGTGGGATTGTGGCGGTTGCGGTGAGTGAGCGGGATACTAGGGCACCAAGCAGGATCATTCTGTTTGATGTCAATGCTATTGAGAAGGGGCCACTGCTGGAAGAACAGGTATATGGCCAGATCCATATCCTGCTTGCTGAGAAGGACAAGGGTGGGTTCCTGATTGTTGATGGCGAAGGCCGGACGAGCAGCATCGTGCCTCCTGGCTCATCGAGCATGGCATTGGCGATCAAAGAGGATGTGCCTGAGAAGGCCATTGTAAGAAGCAGTTTGGAAAACGTGTTTGGATCTGGAAGGAAGGAAGTGACGGGTACGGTGGATGTCAAACAAAACGCTATTGAAGGCGTGCAGCGGTCGCTCGAGGACGTTTTCAAGTTTGAAACAACGGCTAGGGCACCAGGTGCTAGAGACTTGTTCAGCCGGGTCGCTTCGGTAGTTGCTGGGGTGGCTGCGTAGTTGAACATGTTAAACGTGAGGTTAATAGGACGTCAGCATCATTTTTGGAATAGCGAAGACGGCAAGTGCAAGCCCGAGCGGAGTCGATGTCGAGGAAGTGAGATTGATGGACCCTATCTGGTCAAACTGAAGGTGGCGAGGCATTATGAAAGTGCTTGCATCTACTGTCATCTAGCCTTTCACTTCACTCGTGTTTTCCACTGACCAAGCAATTCTTTTAATCGCTAATATATGCAGGAGAAGTGTCAATGACCGACCGACAACCAAAGCTCGGATAAAGTCACCTGCAGTGCACAACGCGATTGCACCTGCCTTCGACTATTTGAGTCGTACTTTCCACGCCAGTCAGAATTCTTTCTTCAACTACACCTTAGATCTCACGATACTTCTCCAAACTTCTACTTGTTTGTTGAGTCTCAACAAAGGAACACATATCTCTCAACCGACTCTTGATCAACTTGACACGATTTTCAGTCACTTCTCTTGTCCTCTTCATTCCTTGGGCATAGACCATACTGATTTTGCAACCACGAGGCACGAATCGTAAGTCAGACCCTCATTCAGTCCCTCTTCACCGATCTCTCATGCTGACGATAATGATACAGTGAAACAGGTGTCAAGGATGACTGATACAATTATGGACTTTGATGGCGCTGCACAAAGTAAATTCATGTTGAAGTATCGAATGGGACTGTACTGACTCAAGTTTAGAATACTTCTTGAACCAAGACCCTGCAGATGTTGCTATCGAAGAGACAGACAATGAAGTGCAGAGTGAGGATGAAGCCACTCAGGTTCGCAACAATCCTGATACTGCAGGCACAAATCCTGCTAGTCCGCTCACTTCTGCTTCAAATGATGAGCTTACTCCCAACGATAAGTCTCACCGTTTCCTCGCCTTTGAGAATCGGATAGGCCCTACACCACATACAACCAAAGATCTTCTGAGTATCCTAAAGGCCGTCGACTGGGATGTCGACCACTCAGAAGCATTGTTTCACCATTGGCAGGCCGATCGCAGAAGCCGTCGAAGCTGGGGAGACCACCTCAAGGCAGGTTCAGAAGAGGGAGAGACCACAAATGTGTCACAGTCTCCAGATTACGAGCCAAGCACAGAAGACGTCTTGGGCCCAACATATATCGGAGGTTACACGATCGACGAGCACCTGTCAAGCTTGTCTGACGTCTCTGTCGACCTTCCAGGAAAGCTGATGGGGGCAACTTTTGCTTGGAGCGGCAACGCCGATTACGAACGACGAGAAGCGGTGTGTACGTTCGCCGATATCGTACTACAACGTTATGACATCCTTCTCAGTCGCAGTGAGGCTGCATTGGCCCTTGGGTTTGCCAAGTGGAACCTTGAACGGGCTGTTGACTACTACCACAACGATGACAGCGTTGAGACAACTCGTGCTGCCCTATCTACCTTCTTTGACCGCATGCGACTCCTTGCCACTGGACACCAGGACGCCAAGGACGTACAGTCTGAGCGAGACATACGCCTGGCTCTTCTCCTCACATACACCGGATATCCAAGCTGGTATAGCGGCCAGCTACATCTCACCAAGTATGGCGACGATCTAGTCAAAGCCATTGCGGGCTGGCTCAGAGACGGTATCGAGCCCATTACACATAAGTCAGACAAGCCAGGTAAAAGAGGAGAAGGCTACGGCCGCCGTCTCGACTTCGATGGCCAACGAGTCGCTCTGCCAGAAGCCAAAGACACTTTTCGCAAGCTCAAGTTCGACGATGAGGGAAACTGGGCAGTGGAGCCACAAGCCTTCATGAGCGACGAAAAGAAAGCGAATATCGATGTGTCCCCTTTGCAGAAGACTTCTAGTGGCTCTTGGAAGTTCCCAGTGTTTGGTAAAATGAAAAAGGTGGTCAGAGACAAAAAGGGTAACCTCAAAATAAGACAAGCGGGTGGTGTTATCAACTACGATGTTGAACCGCCCCGTATTGGAGCTCCAGACTGGACAAAGTTCAGATTCGAATACATCTCCAACGGCAAGTACTACAACGTGCCTTGGAGCAACAAGCAACTGCTTGCCGAGCGCGGCGAGAATCGAACTGTGGCTGAAGGGGGCACCCGGCACGCGGATGACGAACGAACTGAGGTCTTCGATTGGAATGACAAGAAGATGATTGAGAATCTTCGCAAGTGGCTGTCGCAGAAGATGGGACGGGCGACGCAGGTCAACCTTCGAGAAGCTGGCCAACGATTATCGGTCGAGGAGAAACAGTACCTCAAACAGCTCGTCGATGATGCTTTTGTCCACCACAAACTCCGATATCCGGACCGGAATGATACTGAATTGAAGAGAACATTCACCATCAGTAACGGCACAAAAGATGGGTGGGAAAACAAGTGGAATGCGCGATTCGCTGGCAAGACTGTACCTTCAGAGATGAATCCGAGACGAACGAGACATGCAGTGAATCTGTACAATTTAGCAAAGAGATGGAAGAAGCTGTGTGATTTGTACGGCATGACGTTCGACACGCATGGCAATGCTACTGATACCAATGAGGATAAGTGGCCTTGGGAGGTGGAGGTGCAAACAGAGGCAGAGATTGAGACTGAGGACGAGTCTGGAGACGAAGAGTAAGCACGAAAAGGCGAAGAGCTGGTGACAGGAGAAATGGTTTGCGCAGATGAGCACAATGCTCGTGGTCCTGTCGATTGTTGTTTGCTTCGGTCGATACAAACTTTAGCTTAGACAACATGTGGTCTTCCATAATGGTCAGTACTTACTCAACCTCCACCACATCTCTTCCAAGCCCAGGTATCTATTACCTCATCCAAGACCGATCTATCATCATAGTTCTGTTCTGACGTGAATCCACTGCAAGCTGAGCCTTTGAATGTCTCTGACGGTAAGTTTGCATTACAGCAATGTGATCAGTGGTTCTATCTACTGATACCAATGTCCAGGACCTCTTAAGACTAGTGCGACCGCAGGGGCACTCTCCGAGAATATGAACAAGAACAAGCTTTCAGCACAAGAAACTGGAGCATTGAGCACATCAGCTGGCATCAACAGTAGCAGTAGAGCCACAGCCATCATGGCAGGGACGGACTCGGACGTGACAATGAGTGCTCCCGAAAAATACCTCCTATGCGAGGCTCTGGGGAACAGGCTCGGCATGATACCGCATTCAGCCGATGAGCTTCACCATGTCCTGACCAGGACACGATGGAACGTAGATAGAGCGGAGGCGATCTTGCTGGTGATGCGAAGCAGTGCGAGATACCGAAGTCGGGTCGGTTGTCTGAGAAATGATGAGAAGCCGCAAGCAGCGAAGCCTGAGGATGAGCCCGGACTGGCGAAGGAACCGAAGCACCCAAATTATGGACCTGCTCTTATTGGCGGTAAGGCTGTGGAACAGCACATCAGGGAGTATTTCGACGAAGAGCGAGCGGCTGGGCGAGTTCCAAGTGTGTCAGAGGTCCCACGAACCTTGGCAGACCTTGGGTATCCGTCCAGTCCTGATCTCGAGCGTCGATTGGCGGTTCGCAAATTCGCAGACATGGTCTGGCTGCATGCTAAGATTCGGTTGAGCAGAGCTGAAGCCTCTTTGTCCTTGGCGTTGGCTCGCTACAACTTGACTCGTGCGGTCGAGTACTACCGGGGGTTCTGGGAGTGTCACGCATATCAGAGCCGTTCTAGCGAATTTCCTTGATCAATTCCGTGGTCCCATCAAGGCAGAGTCCAAGAAAGCGGCACAAGAAGAGAAAGACCGTCGTCTCTCTTTGTTTGTGACCTATACTGGTAGGCCCGACTGGTACAGCCTACAGCACTTTCTCGAAAAGCACGACTATGATCTTGTCCACTCAATGGGAGAATGGGTGCGCAGAGGTATACGGCCTAGATATCGTCCAGACAACAGCAAAGGAGACCAGAACGGTCAGCGGATGAATTTCGACGGCCAGCCCATCCCACTGCCTGCGGAAGCTGATTGCGTAAGCCAGCTGCAAACCGACTTTGATTGGGCCGAGACACCAGCTCAATTCATCGACGCTGACACCAAAGCGCAAATCGACGCAACAGCATTCCAGCGAACAAGCCAAGGACACATCAGCTTCCCCTTCATCGCCCCCTTCACCGTCAAAGACCGCAACAGCCAGCTCGGCGGCGTAATCAACTATGATGCTGAGATCCCACACACTGGAGTCCCAGACTGGACGAAGTTCCGGATCGAACACATCTCGAGAGGGAAGTATACGAATACGTTGTATCTCAATCGTCGGACGCCGGATGAGATGAGGCGCACGGGTGATCCATGGGAGTTGTTCGATTGGAATGACGCGCGGCAAGTTTCACATCTTGGGAAATGGGCTAGGGGTGCTCAGGGGAGGGTTACTGGGACGCCGATACTGCTAGAGAGTGAGATACGTGCGCGGGGAGGAAGTGTGAGTTCTGGTGGCGATGGGTGAGATCATGGAGATTGACGGGCTATTGACGAGCTTTTAACCCAATTGGCGAGACTATGGGCCACAACGATTGTCGGGTCTGCCATAACTAAGGATAGCGATTCAGTCAACTTGGGAGCTGATCACGAGAGGAAAATAGCATAAGTCAATGGTATTGACAAGGATGCAGAGTGAAGAAGCATAGTCCGGGACGTGCTGTTCCAAACATCCCATCTGGCGAAGCGGTACAGAAATTATAGCAATGAATTGCCAGTTTGACGAGATCGGCCGTGTGGGCTTAGGGGCTGAATGGCTCGGAGCTTTAGCATCAGAGACGCTTACGGAGCCTAGGTGAATCTTCAGGCAATGTCGGCGATATCCGTGGGGCCCCGAACCCCGGGTGGGCGAAACTGGAGGCGGATGATCGAATATCTGGACGCATGGGCGGCACTATTAGCCCGGAAAACTCCGTGCTATGCTTATAGCCAGCCCACAACAGGTAGACACGACTATGAAATTGGACGAACAGCCTGTGTAGGATAGGCGACCAGCATGCTGTATAGATCTCACAGACTTGTTGTGCTCGACATTCTGTCGAAACGCCATCTCGAGAACCCTATATTCAACTGCGAGCTTGGCCATGGTCTGGGTGCAACGCGGTTTCTGTTTGGACTCGTGGTATAAAATCATTCATGGCCACCGTATCCCAAGACTACTGTACAGTGACGTCCTGACGAGATATCAACAACATCTGATATGATTATTCAAATTTCAAGCGCGCTGGTAGATAATTCGATTGGTGTACACGATCTACTGGGGAGACTGGGAGATATGCGTACATGCACGCATGCTTGGTCACCATATAAGTTGTGAATCTCTTTGTTGCTCACAATAGCATGCAATTGACAGAGTTACATTTCAGCTCTCGTCGCGAACTTCTCGAGACGTAATCGTGGCTGCTATCTAATCCACTGCCTTAGCATCATCTCCCTCTTCCCCTCCCACCTCTTCCACGCCCCCCACCAAACCCTCCACCCCCTCTACCACCACCAGGAAAGAACCCGACCCCAAACGTCCCCCTACTCTGCCACTCCGGCTTCGGATCCATCCTCTCCTCCACACCCGGATCAACCTGCCTCCTCACAGTCAACGCCCTCGCCTGACTAAGCCCCCAAACACTATACCCCTTCCTCATGCTATCCTCCACACAATCCCTCAAGAAACTCGTAAACTTGCTTGCGGGCGGCGGTGTAAGTCCCATGATCTTGATGAATTCTGGGAAGTTCTTGACCTCCTGGAGCTTCTTGATGTCGTTTGCGAGTTTAGCTGCAGTACCTCTCGGTGGTGCGCCGTGGGCATCGAATAGTTCGTCGCGAATTTGGACGAGTGTCTTGTGGCCACGGTGGATTGTTGTGCGGAAGAGATTGAGAAACATGAGGAGACGGTATGAGGTTTTGGAGGCGTCGAAGGTCTTCTGCAGGCGGTAGTGCGAAATTGTGTCCGCTTCCATGTAGGATAGTTCGGGCATGTTTGCGCCGCGCTTGTCGAGCATCCAGACGACGTTTCGTGTTACTGTCTCGCGGATGATGGCCATGAGAAGGTCAACTGTCATGTCTGCATCGGAGATCAGGAAGGCGATGAGGAGGTAGCCTAGATTGGGCACGTCGGTCTTTGAGGTCTTGCCGTAAAGGAAGTTTTGGATTGTTTGATTGACTGTGCGGACGCGGCGGGGATCTTGGGTGGCGAGGCAGAGCAGGAGATGGAAGAGGTGGTAATATGATTCGATTGCTTTTTCGGAGGCGTGAACGAGGCTGGACTGGGTGGAGCTTGATTCTGCTTTGGTGCTGAGTCGGACCACGATGTCGTTCATGAATGCGTAGAGGACTTCAACGGGAGAGCATGTGGCAAAACGAGCTTTCTGAGACAGAAGAAGAAGCCGTGGCTCGATGAGATCTTTGATGGAGGTGTAGTGACGGCGTGAAATTGGTAGAGGGAGCCACTCTTCGAATCGGAGGCTCTGTACTGACGTGCGAATGTGGAATTGTTCGAATGCTTGCAAGCTCAGAAGGTCGAATTCGCTTTCCAGCCTGCCGATGCGACCTTCCGAACTGATATGCACTCCTACCCCAAGTTTGGCATTGTTGAAGTCCGTCTTTAGGCAGAAGCAGATGAGCTCGCGGTTGCGGATGATATTGAAGCTGCTGACGATGCCGTTCACACCGCCGATTCGGTCCCAGGCTCGGGAGAATGGGGCGAGCTCTTCAGTTTGTAGGTTGTCGCAAATGAGGACGAGGAGCTCGTCCGGTAGGTCAAAAAGCCCAGCGAATGTAATTGTTGGATTCCTGGCTAGGAGCGCTGTCGTGTGTCGGAAAGGTCCTGGTATCCTCTTTGCAGGCTGCGTCTTGTTTTCTGGAAGTGATCTTCCAGTGCTGCCATTTGACTCGCTTGGTGTTGGCCAAATGGCGCTCCACGTATTTGCAGCAGACGAGGGTCGGTTGTTGGTTGTAGTAGAGGCGCTTGCAGACTTATTGAAGCTACAATGCTCACAGACATAGTGTTTCGATGTCGTCTGGTTGAAATAGAGAGAATATCGTTGCTCGGTGCGTCGCCATTCAGTGAGATCGACTGTCTCATTGCCATAGGACTGCTCGAGCGTGTCGCTGCTGAAGAAGCTGAGGATCTGAATGCAAATGCCTTTGAGCGTGTACGCTGGTGTGTACCCCTCAGTAGTGTTCAGGATAGAGGCGCAAATATAGGAGTCGAAGACGTTGGGGTGAACCACGTATGATTGAATGGTGATCTGAGGAGGGGACAGCGGGTAATCCGTCGTAAACTTGATCGTCAGATGCAAAGATGCGCCGCCGTTCGGACTGAGAACGAGACAGGCTGTGTTGATATCGTCATCTTTAGGAAAGAGCTTGATATTTGGGTAAGGGTTGAGCTGCAACTCTGCCAGATCTCGAAGCAGACGGTTGCGGAGAGCCATTCTGGATGATAGCCCCGTCTAGAAGAATGTGAGGTCAAGCTGTTTTTAGCATGAGTAAAGAGCGACTGGGGAGGATGCTCTGTTCAAGTTAATGAAAGAGCTTTTTCCCATTTCAGATGTGTAATTAATGAAAGGCTATGGTCACCAAGGGGACCAACAGATCTTTCATGCAGCTGCACCCTGCATGCATGAAAGAGAAGAAGAAGGATGAAGCCGACCGCAATCAGCAACACTTTTAAGTAGGACAGTTGCAGACTGTTGCCTTGCGGAAAAGGTCCACATGACTCATGAGCCTGGCATGTGAAAGTGAATTTGCTTGAGTCTAGCTGAACCAACATTTTCACACAATTTTGAGCACGTTTCACCTGTTTGCCTTGTAGATCGACGCACTCGTTACGACAAGGCGATTGAAGAATGAGTAAGCTGTCCGAAAATTAGGTGACGATTATGCTGAAGAGAGTGTATGTTTGATGACTGTGTAGAGGGTGACGATTCGGAGCTGGTAAAAGCGCTTGAGCCCTCGTTCAACCACACGTCAAAGCTTCCTCCTTCGGCAGCTCATTATCTACGTGTCGTAAATGGCTTTTGTCTTTCTCGTCAGTCGGAAGAGTCTCTGCAACACGAGCTTGTGATTTGTTGAGGCCAATTTCTTCCTCCGCGATACCACCTGCTTGTTTCAATGCATCGGTCACGATCTCCTGCGTTCTATAATTCTTCAACTTCTGGACGTCTACGCCGCTATCTGCAGCTTCTCTTTGCGCAAGTGCTTCCTTCTCTTTCTTGCTGAGCTGCATAGCTCCAAGCTTAAGGGCTTCATCTGGTAAAGGTCTGACATGTGGTTGACAGACCCAGAATGGTCTTTTGCAGCGTTCTCTAGCTGCTTCAGAGCTCTGCTCATCGACTTGATGCTGGTGAGAATGGCCGTTCGTACTTGATAGCTCATCTGCATCCTGCTTCACTGTAGGCATAATTGCTTGCAGTTCAGCATTTTCTTCGTCCAGTCCTTGCTTTACAGCCGCCTCAACCATGCTCAACACATTCTCAAAAGCAGCTATATCACCAGCGCGACTCCTGGCTAGTGCGTCCCGAATGTGGGTGTGACTGCTCAGCATGGGGCGCAGTAGCTGAAACAGATGGCCTTGCATTGACTTGAGGTTCGGATTATGCACTGCTGTCATATCCTTCTTGTCGCGTTTCGTCTTCTGCTTCTTCGATGACTTTTGCTTTGCGGTATCACCGTTCATCCCAATCATGTCGTTCGATCGTTTAGTTCCTGTCACAGGTTCAGCCATAGCGGTGCCTGTATCAGCCTCGCCAACAACTGTGTCATGCCCTGCTTCCGGCACCTTGTCGCTGGGAAGGTACAGAGGAGATCTCTGAGGTGGATCCTGCTCGAGGACATAGCGATGTATGATATCCATGTACCTCCTGAAAACACCATCGATCCTGTAGCCACCAACTGCAGGATTCCGAGGATCTCTCCAATAATCTCTGCTAGTTTCATCCTCTGGTGGCTTCGCAAATATGGTGGGATCACTCAAGTTGCCTTCTGCACTCATCACACCGTCTGCGCCTGTCGCTTCGAGACATGGCTCGATGTCGCTGGCGTTGAGGATATTGCCGTTTGCAAAGAGAACTGTATCTGAGGGTAGATTCTCCCTCAGATAGCGTATCATCTGCCAATCTGCAACCCCAGTCTTGTGACCCTTCTGATGTCTTTCTCGACCATGTACAGTTATGATGCTTGCACCAGCATCCAGGATCATCTTTGCATAGTCTAGTGTCTTCTCCTTCGTTTCCAAGATCCTGAACTTGGCTGTCACAGGCACATCAAGGTCGTCCCGCAATTTGCGAATCAGCTTGTGTATGGTATCTCGATCTTCCTGTAAGAAAGCGCCGTAATGTCCGCTCTTCGCAATACCTTGCGGGCACCCAAGGTTCAGGTCTACAGCATCACAGTAGGGAGCCACGTACTCGGCAGCCTCCAGAAACTCGTCAGGCTTGTTTGCGCAGAACTGGACAATGAGGGGTCTGTCGATCTGAGGATTCCCATCAAGATATGGCTGGACTTGCGACTTCTCCTTGGAGGTAAGGGACTCTTTCGTTGGCTGAAAATGGGCATCGCGGAACTTGGGCTGTTCTTGGAACAGTCTCGCATGAAGCATAGGCGTATATGCTAGCAGTTCCTTGTTTTTCTGCTCATCGAGATATGATCGTGTGAGGAATCTCCATGCCTGTCGAAACGGTCGTCAGCATGGTGATGGTCGGGACTGGGTATTGCTCATGGCGGGATGGTGTTGGCAGTACTGACAAATTCTGAACGGTCGACCATCGGTGCCACTATCATCTTAGGACTTCCAATGCTCTCATAGAATGCTCTACCAGTCAGCTTGACCCTCTTGGCAGGGTTGGCTGCTGGAATGGCCTGAGCCTGGTCAAAGTCAACTTCCGCCATGAGAGCGGTCGTAGAATGATATGATCTTTGCCCGCAATGTATAGAACGAGGGAAGGAAGCCGGCCAGCGTGCTTTCCAAAGCGATCGAAAAACACTCATTCAAGAAGGAAAACAGCTGAACGTGCAACGACCTCTTGCAGTAACATATCTAGAATCATACTGAGGGCAACTGCGGCCCAGCACCAAAGTCGTGACTTCCAAAAAGTTTCTCGAAAGCTTCAGGCTCCCAGGCATCATGATCCTGTCTCTGCCGACCATGGCCTTCGAGCATTCTACCATCTTTCCATACATACACACCGCCATCGGGCTTGTCCTTGCTCATTCCGCCCGATGGACATCGACTCTATGTCATCTAGCAGGGCTGTCGCAAGAGACTCATCCTTCGCCAGTACCTATGGCCACCTGGCTTAGGCACTTCAATCTCTTGCCAGAACTCTGACTCACCGGCATCGACAGTGGATTCCATCGACCAAAAGGTCATAAGCAGCCCAGCAGTTGAACATCATCCATGAAGACCAGTGAGTCATGCCAAGTGTAGCAAAACATCACAGTGAGGCAAGCTCGGCGTACTTGTACTCCACTCGAGTCATGCTCTACACAGCCTCCTCGTACAATCTCGGTGAGTGCACCAACAGAACAGCCTTATATGCCAGGCCGGTCTCGTAGACATCTGGGAGTTGTGCCTGTATCGAACTCAACAACCAGTGAACGTACAGCAAGCATAAGCCATGGAGAACCAACCCCAATCAGACCGCCTCTCCCAACTCCGAGCCCTAGCCCAGCAGCACCTCACAGAAATAGAAGTCGACAAAGCCCAAGAAGCCGCACAACTCACTCAAGCAGAAGCCGAAATTCAACGCTATTCAAAATTGCCTTCTATCGATCATCGCAGGAAGCACGTTAGTAACACAAGCTCGAAACCACTGTCACAATCACAGCCACAGCCACAAGCAGACGAGCAAGGTCCCCAACCAGCAACCGATAGTCCCGTGGAACTGAACAAGCCCCGCCTCCGCCCATTTCAAGAGATTCTACATAGACTCCGCTGGGACTCAAAGTTCAACATCGACGAATATGTAGTCGGCTACCTCGAGCGGTTTGAAGGAATTAAGGAGATGCCGGCCAGCAATTGGATCAGGGACTTCAGTGATGAGGACTGGATCCCTATGCATCGTGTGCGGTATGTCAAGCGGATTAAAGTATCAGGTGATGATCAAAAAGAAGGGCCCGAGCTTGGTCTTGTGTGGGATCGTGATGGAAGGATTGACAAGATCTCCACAGCCAACAACGATGAAAGTGAAGAAGTAGATAACAGAACAGACGTGCTGAGTATAGACGGCACAAGCGTAACAGGCGGGGTGCCGTTATGACATCAGCTACCATGATCAGTCTCCAAAAGAAAAGTCCAAGGTCCCATTAACCATTCATGCATGCCTCCTTGCTGTACACGCCTCGGCTTACATACAGCTGCCACGCCATCACGTGAAAGACCCGAGCCCATCTGCACATTTGACTCGCCAGGTAGGTCGCGTTGCAACGCAATACCCCTAAGCCTCATACTCCCCACCTCTCTTCCCATCCTCATACGGCAACCCTCCCACCTCCCCCTCCCAACTCTCAACACCCCTCTCTGCCCTGAACTTATTGATCCCCCTCTCCACAACCCAACCCCACCCCGCAACACCCAATCCACCCAGCGCCAGGATAACAACACAAATCACCACCGCCGCACTAGCCTTACTCTCCCCACACAACCCCCCAAACCCGCGCGGCACCAACTGCAACGGACTTGACAACGATGGTAACCCCAGCGTCACCGCATCACCATTGAACTTCCCCGCCGTGTTACTTATTGCACAGGTAAAACTCTGGATCGTCTCCGCCTTGGGACTACCACCGGCGCCATTAGGCGTCAGACCAATGGTATGACTCGGCCCTGTCGTGGTAACGAGACTTGTGATTGTGCTTGAGACGAAAGTGCCGAATATGGCATGGGGAGAAAGCGCACCGGACACGATGATGCTAATTAACGACAGGGGGGCGGTGATACCAGTGAGAAGCGTGAATGCGCCGTTATTCAGTTTTGTGCGTGGACTTGGACCCGGAACGAGACTGACGGCGATGGCGAGAAGCGACAAGAATGTGGCGAGGACGCCGGTGACGAGGGTGATCAGGGTTGGCGTGAGATTTAGATCCGTGGGCCAGAGATTTAAGTTCCAGTTTGCGGAGAGATGGGTTTTGTGGTAGTGAGAGAGGATGTGGGCGTTTAGAGCTATGAGTGTTATGCCGAGGGCTAGGAGGAGGGTTGAGATGAGGAGACGGGCGTAGCGGAGGTGGGTCGTGCGTTTGAGGTAGGTTGTTTCTTGGTTGGTTGTTGCGGCGTTGCGGTGGAAGGAGGCGTGCCAGGGGGTTGGAGGGCTGGGTGATGTTGCTGTGCCTGGGGTGGGGAGGGCTCGATGGTCGTCACTGTCGACGATGTGGACGCCGATGTTGGTGGAGTTCTTCTCATCTGGGGAGGGAGAGCGGCTGGAGTGGCAGATGGAGAGGGATTGGTCGTTGGTGTTGGTGAACCTGGGACTGACGGGTGAGATTGGCGAGCGGAGGGAGAACCGGAAGTGGGAGATGCGGTTGCTGAGGCGGTTGGAGGGCATCTTGCAACGTGTAGTATTGGGCTTTTGAGGCGTGAGGTGCAGCTGAACGTCTTGAGGCAGATGTTGTTTGAGGTGATGTCTGGGAAACGGTGGAAGCAAATTGACCGCTTTCAGGCTATGTATGTTTGATCGGTGCGGTTGTGAGGGGTCGTGTAGAACGAGTTGGTCTTGTAAGATGCTATGCAAGGTGACAATATGAAACACACAACAGAGATTATAGTACAAAGAGACCTGCTCAACGACACGACAGAAAGTAGAAGCAACGAAAGACCTGGATCTGTGTATGAAGAATTCAAAGAGACCGAATGCACTACTAGGCGAGTGTTCTATTTGATGGAAACATCATGTTCTGATATTTCTTCGCCATGAGCTGACATGCAGATGAGGCTTGAAGCCTAACGATAGCGATATGAGCTTGTGAGAGACGAAAGCACAGGATTGGTTGATGTGGGGGATTAGAAAAGCTGATCGACGAGTCGGATGCGCCACCATGGTCGATGGTACCTGCGCGACGGACCGAGTGACTCTGTTGATGGAAATGAAGGCGGCAAGCAAGTAGGATGGAGGCGCTTCTAGACAACTGAGCACGCTGTTGATGAAGGAGAGAAGTGGAAGACGTGTTTGAGATTAAGCGCCAGGAAGCCGCGTGAGGTCTTGGCAGCGCTGCTGGCTGTGAATGGCCGACTATTTGTAGCGATGCTAATGCTGTGATTGGCAGGTCACGGTCTGACAATACATGCTCTTATGCACTGGATTCAGCCTGCATGTGTTTGTTTCGTGAAGCGCGGAGTCCCGTGCTGCTCAGAAAGGGTTGCATTGTTCGTCCGAGGTTGCAGATTGTGCTAGGTTCAGTTTTCCGGGGAAGAAAGTGGTCGCATGTCGTTCAACGACCGGCGTGCTGCAGCCCTATGAAACTCAGCGAGTTGAGTCAAGAACGACCTTGTTGTGACCACATTTCGCGTGTGTTGTCGTCCTCAAGCTTTGTACAACTCATTTCGCTTCTGTCGAGTGCTACAGCTACTGCCGGGCGACCATGCACTCATGCGAGTCATAACTCACTGTCGGTCCTCGATTCTGTTCCCCATTGCTGGTTGTGGTATGCTCTGTTACTCCTTCCAGGCATTGTCAATGTCGCTGTCATCGCCCGAACAGTCGTGCAGACGAGGGAGGCGAGTTTCATATGGCAAGCATAACCTTGACCATAGGATTGGGTCGCGGAGCTACATGAACTTTGTGGCACTACCATTATGCTGGTGACTAGCAACGTACTGGTCTTCACGGAGGGTTGAATATGCTTGCTGCCTTTTCCAAAGCCTCGACTTCTGCCGTATCTGTTTGTTTTCCAGACAGGGGTCCAGATTCTGCCGCTGCTGTTTGACCGTTCCTTGCTAGATGTGACTTCGTCCTCTGCTCGATATACTGTCGTCGCTCTTCCTTTAGCTCATCTTTGGCCGTATCCATTGTAAGCTGGACATCCTTCAATGACGCCAGCTTATCTTTCAGGTCAACAAGAGTGGACTTCAGGGCTGGAAGTTGGGATAGTGCGAATTTGGTATTTGTGGTCAGAGGCTGATGACCAGAGAAGACCTGCTGGGCTGAACTGCTGGTCAAGAAGGACAGGTTTGGCAGTGAATCATCTTCTGATTTTGAATTCAGCATGCTTCGCAGCTGACTTAGAACCGCTTCATTGCGAGAGTGTTCGGTTGTCAAAGCTCTCGATACATGCCGAGACGAAGCGAGCTTCCGACGTAACTGCTGTATGTCGTCTGGAGACGGTACATTCTCTGGAGGTGGATGCGTGATACCTTCATAGTGGCTGAGCCGAATCCAATTTGCAAGGTCTGATGAGATTGATAAGATATTTCTTAGCACGTATATCTCGAATTTGTCGAAGTTCTTGTCGACGGTCGAGCTGAGGAGAGTTTCAAGTTTGTGCAAGCCTTCCTCTATTTCCTGCTTAGCTGCCGAGTAATCAGTCTCTGGCACGTCAGCACCCTCAGCAGCTTTTGTAGCTTTGAAACCAAGCCTCTCTGGTGCTGTCGATTGCAAGCCAGTTTCAAGACTACCGACACCTTGGTAGACGAAGTTGTTGACAGAGTCGATAATGTCGTCTATGAGCGACTGTAAAGGTCAGCGTCGTTGCAAACAAAGAAGGATATGCTCACCAAAGGGGTATATTGCAAATGCTCAGTCAGCAGCGCTGTGGCCGCTTGTGATGAGTCTGCATCCATCATTGCAGTATAGCCATGAAATGGTCGTTGTCGTCGCTTACCTAGACGACGACACTTGACCGCGACGCGTCCTTGCCGATTATTTACGCGTGGCCCAAAAGGGGAAGGCGCGAGGGAGAAAACTGGTCAGACGCAGAGGGCTGGTAATTCCATCACAGCGATACCGAAAGAAAAGGCTGCATTACAACAATAATCCAATCGAGATCAATATGGGAGGTCCGGGCTCTGGAGGTTACAAGACCTCTCCTGGAGATACTGAAACACATTCAGCATGGGACATCATTGCTCAAGATCCCGACTCTGGTCAGGTGTGTTTGACCTTTACGATGATGCCGCACAGTAACAGGAGCAATATCACTGCTACGATGGATACGAACGCGCCCAAATGTGAGCGTAGTCAAGCTAACCATGAAGTGCTAGAAATTGGCCCAAGTACGATGCAAGTACTGTACTCGGGAGATGGCGCAGCATACGTCTCGCCAAAGGGCTCACCTCCTGACCTGCGAACAATACCTTGATGCTATGAAGGAATCGGGGATCGAGAACAGTATCACCAGGCAAGCAGCTGATCCAGCTGGCTTCTTCAAGAACTCGAAAGTGCTACAAGCATTCGGCGAGCCAAAACCGCCAAAGATTCTCAGGATGGGAGAACATTCTACAGCCGTGCGCATTCAAGCGCTGGCATTAGCAGAGGCTCATGTCTCGACTGAGCGCATACAAGAGGTCACGGGCATGGATCCAAAGATCATCGTTGGCCTGAGGAGGCTTGCGAGGGAAAGAGGTTACGACCCGAATGTGTCGATGGTCTTGAAGGAAGAATACGTTTGGGACCCGCCCAATTCGATCAAACCTCGAGGACGGCCGAAGAAGAGAAGACCAGAGGATGACCTTGATCCAGAGCTATCCCAGAGCCCAAGAGCTCCTCCGTCTTTTGGGGACGCCGAGGCTGCCAATCTACCGCCTGGCAACTGGAACTTTATGACTCCTGTCACTGGTTACACTGTCTCCTAGTTGGATGATCTGACTAGAATCAGCTCTCAACTTTCTCTAGGCGTTATGGGAGACGATGGGTAAGATCGTCTCGATCTTCCCGATATTCTAACAAGCGAAGGTGCATCTCGCATCAAGCACTTGTCTTTTTATTTCTGGTCTGGTTAGCCGTTCGAGCAGCTCATCTGGCAATAGAAATGCTGCTATCAGGTTCTGTGTACTACAAGAAGATATTGTCGAACCACAACGTCGTACAGATATTGAAGGCATTCATCGGTTCTCTTCTCCTCAAGGCTATGCAGACTACCTAGGTACATGCCCATCCTCACAAAGCGACTCTTCTGTCCTGGCTCGTATCTCGAGCGTTGCGCTGACCGATACGAAGACCTGAAACTTTTCAAGTTTGGCAAAATGGCGCTAACCCAATCAGACCAAAGAGGAGAACGACTTCTGCTACACTTTGGCACTTCGCTACACAACCTCATACATTTGCCTGCATCATGTTTGTCGCTTTGAGGTAGCAACGTTGCTGGCCAGACTTCGGCTGTCTTGCCGCCATGTTGATGCTTGCCAGCCTCACAGTTTGAGAAACGTTCTCGGTCTCGCATGAACGTTGTTGCCCATTTTGGTCACGATGAGACACCTTCTCATACATTTCTCGAACAACTCTATTCTTTTAGCAACGCCGACAACCACGTCTTCTTGTGGCTTGGACCTCCCGAATTATGCTCATGATACTCAAGCAGTGCCATGCCCATGGTAATAGTAAAATCAAAGGAGGAAGCGCGCTCTACTTATGCTGAATGTCCCATCTTGAATCCTCCTGCCTGATCATCTTTGTTGTACTATCTGATCAAGTCCAATCTTTCTGCATCTACACACTCCTTCGGCTGGGAGTCGATCACTGAGCATTGCTTTCTACTGCTTCCAGCACTGGACCAACTAATCCCGCATTGCGCTGGTCGCTCTTTTCAGACAAAATTTGACAACAAACACAACACATTGCGCTTGAAGCCATCAAGGTTGAGACTCAGACTCACATCCACGAAAACAAGCACCAGACAGCCACTTACGGCCACTATCCAAGATGCACATCATCAACACAGTAGCAACAACACTCTCCCTCACATACCTAGCATCATGCACAGACATATCCACAGGCAACTTCCCCGTCAACCCAGGCCTCGTCCTTCGAACAGATCACTCAAGCTCCCCAGCAGCAGCAGGCTCTGAACGCATGGTCCAAATCGTCACAGTCGGCGACACAAACGGCAGCCTCAAATTCTTCCCCGAAAACGTCAAGGCCGAAGTCGGTTCAGTCGTCCAGTTCCAGTTCTACCCAAAGGTATGTCATGTCCACAACCACTCCCTTCTCTCACCCATGCATACACACACGTACTAACACTACCCGCAGAACCACACAATAACAGAATCAACCTTCGCAGAGCCCTGCAAGCCCATGCCAGCAAACATGTCCACTCCCGAGCGCCCCGGCCAGAAATCAGGCTTCGTCCCCGTCACACCCGACGCACAATTCAGACCAGTCTACAATCTCATCGTGAACGACACGAAACCCATCTGGATCTTCTGTGGGCAGATGCCGCATTGTCAGAAGGGGATGAGCATGGTGATTAATGTTAACGAGTCGAGCACGGATAAGACGTTGGAGAAGTATAAGGAGGCGGCGGCGAAGTTGCCGGTTCCACCTCCACCTGCTGCTGGGGCGCCTGCGCCACCTGCGGGGAGTGCAAGTGCGAGTGCCGGCAGTGCCAGTGCCAGTGCGACGTTTGGTGGGGGTGCGAGCGCCAGTACCGTTACGCCGCCTGCTGCGACGGCAAGCGCGGCTGGACCGAGTCTTGCGGGGACTGTGACGAGCGCGGCGGCGATTAGTGGAAGTGGTGCGGCGGCGAGTATCGCTACGTTTACAGGTGCCGCGACGCCAAGGGAGCTGCCGGTTGCGGGTATGTTGGCTGCGGGTGCGCTATGGGCATTCTTGTAGTTTGTTAGGAGCTGATCGGGCAAGGATTAAGTCGTCTATTCGATTGATAGGACATCCATAGTGCGGGAGGCTTTTTGTTTGATTAGTACAAACTCGTGTCGAGATCTGGTATTACCTTCACGGTGCTCATATCCTTCGATGCGCCGTGAATGTTCCTGGATCCCCGTGCTTCTGATTTGGCAATTTGCTGCTACTGTCCCCCTTTGTGACCCTTGCATGGGAATCGTGCCGATTCGGCCAACATGAAGCTCTTGACTCTTGAGACACGCGTGTATGGATATGACAAAGACAGGTCAAAGAGAGCTGCCTATCCTCAATTTTGCTTGCCACCTCTTACTCTGCCAATGATAGCGCCTTTACCAGCGTCGCCACATTGGCATACCGGCGGTTGGATTCTCCGTCTCTCTGACAATGCACCGGAAACCCCATCGCTGCATTGGATCCGAGCGGCCGATTGACATTTCCACACAAGCCCACTCCGCAGTAGGCAATCGCAGATACAGCGACACCTTGTCGGTCTTACTCAGGTCTCGAGCAGCGAGTGTGAACTTAAAAGCGAGCCTAGACTGGCCAATGCGACGCCAAACAAAGCCACCGCTAAATTGTACATGGGCTTCGTATCGCAGTAAGTGTATACTCGGCATATCGCGCTCCGGGTCTGATATCCAGCCCTCCGCACCTTGCATGATGTTCCAGAGCTGACTACCCTGGAATTGCATGACTCCGTCGGTCGGGTGCAGCTGTATCATGCACCCGGGGCAGAAATCAGCATCGACGAAAAGCGCGATGGCCGAAAAGAGAGGCGTTCCCCACCGAGTCCTTGCCCAAGAGCGACTACCGAAACTGATGGTTTCTGGTAGGGATGTGTTCTTCGTGACATAGCGCAGGATGGTTGCATCAAGGTTATACCATTGAACCGGAGCATGATCTATTCCGTGGTAAGGCTCGGAAGCATATCCCTTGTCATACATGAGATCAAGGATATGGAAGCCTTGACCTTGCTCCCTCGCATTATATGCTTCAAGCTCATTGCTTCTGACATCTCGAACCACTGTGTCTCGTCAAGCAAGGCGGGGGCTGAGGTATGCCGAGGCCATGCGCATGGTCCACGTGATGGATGCTCGGGAGGTCCTTGATAATGCGCCTGTCCAGTCTAGCATATCTGTTTCGAGTGTCGAGTCTTTGAAGCAAGATGTTAGCTTTCTGTGGCCACGGTGGATTCGGACGCGAAGCTGTGGACCCATGTTCAAACGTCGCGTTCAACTCCGCTATGTAGACTCGCGGCGCAACAGGAAGGAGGTCAAGCTCCACTGATATACCTTCGTTCGTGATCGCATGAGGCTGCCTCCGGGCAAAGCTATTAGGTGACATAAACCGTCGTGATTCGGAAGACTGTACTACGAACCAATCTGGTGACCTGGCCAACAGACCTGGCGACATATAGTTAGTCGTATGTTCCCATGCAAAGATAGATTGATCGTCTGAATACCGCAAACCTCTTCCTGTAGCCTAATGAATGCTTTTTCCCCCTCTCCATACAGTAGTGGCAGATTAACGTTGAAGAGGCCCAACAGGCTGTAAGCACGATCTTCAAGACGTGTGGTCATCCTCCCTGCAGCCCAAGACATGATATCGGCGATGCAAGGTCTGTCGGCTGGCTCGGGAAGCCCATGATCCAGGATCTCAGTTGGGATGTGTGTAATTGCACTGATAACGTTGGCATACGTTTTACGATCGCCGAGACAAGTTCAGTCAGCATCGAAGAAAATGACCTGCGTAGGTGCAAGGAGTTCTTGCAACGTCCAACCACGCTTGAACCATTGGCTGTTGACAAGATCTTGCGCCATTCTCGAAGCAAGACCGAAGATTTTCGGAAACCATCGCACTGGGCGGCTGACATCCGACAGATACGCGTAGCAGACTTCAGCCTTGGCATACCATCGGAACATCGAATTGATAGCCTCCTGTAACTCCGCGCTACTGCTCTTGTCAATGCAGCAGGTATCAACCCAGGCATAGTGCAGCCCATCCTTCTCAGCATGTTCACAAGTTTTCTGAATCTTGTACCAGCCTGTCTTGTTGCGGATATGATCTTGATCGACACCAGTCGCCATATCCTTGAAAAGGACCTCTTGGTCTTCCCTTCGATGGGATAATATGGCGTACTTGACTTGGTGCTCATCGTGGAACTCCTCCAATTGGTACGTCCTGGTGTTGATCAGTCTCATCGCGATATCTGGGCAAATGTCTCATAGCCAATTCCAAATATTGTTTAGCGATAATACAGAGCAGACAACGACGTTATTACTGATCTCTCAGTACATGACAGAAAGCAAGGCTGAAAGTCGTTGGGCAGGTGCAAGTGTCGTTCGAGCGAGTCAACCTAAAGCCTCATCCTTGGCATGCAGCAGGAGCTAAATATCCTCGTAAAGGCAACATGATTGGTGAGGTCAGGTAAGGTAGGAAAGGGTCTTCAAGGGAGATGAAGACCTATCAGGTCAAAGTACCGTATTCACAGTTGCTTCGCCATCTGTATTGCCCGCCTTGAAAGTCGCCATTATCAGACTCTGGAACGTAGGTAAGGCTATCGCGACCTCTGAAGGTCAATGCTTCAACAGACACCCGAGGAATGCGAGGTCGCTACCTTCACAATCATCGTCACTATGGTCAATGAGAATACAGTACGCGCCGCGGGCTTCGAGGAAGGACATCCAGGTGGCGATTTGACATTCATGTTGAACGATGATGCACGCAAGGTAGGTCGATTGCTGCGCTTGAGGCTTCACGATCATATCTCATGCCAAGAGTCTCGGCTTCAGTATAGATGCCAATAACGCAGTTAGATCGTCAGCCCCGCAATGGTATGTAAAGATGTCCTTCCTCGCTCCTACTACACGAGATTGTATCATGCTTAGTCCTGTTGCCAAAAGTCGTGCTCACCGTGAAGACATCCGTGAAGTAATGATACTTTGTGCAAACTATGCTTTTAACGTAGCCAGGGCCCCACTCCGACCAGGTCCTCCTCGAGCTCGCTTTACTCCTTATCCAAATTCCACCTGCTCACGAACGCCATTATGTGGTCCAAGATGCCATTCAGCGGTCATCCTTACCATTCACAGCAACTCGCAGCGAAACATCCTTTCAAGCACCAGCCGCTGACAAAGAGTCTGGCGACCATGATCGTGCAATATCGCCCCGACCATGCAGGAACAAAGAACTCCTCCGCTAACGGCATGTTTGCGAACTTCACGTCATATAGCTAATAAGCAGCACCTTCATTAGAAGACAAGTCTGCACAATTCCCCAAGTCTTCTGTTTCCCACTGCTCTGATACTTCCTACCTAGCAGCCCAAGCAGCTACTAATTACCGTTCACAACCACAACTATGCATTCCACTAACATCGCACTCCTCCTCACCACAGCCATCGGCTTCCTTCCCCAAACCTACGCCCAGGCTTCACCTGACGCAAAGCTAACCTTCTGCTTCAACGGTGGCACCACAGACGCAGACTGCATCACAAGCTCCACCACCTTCGACAATGCCTGCAAGCGGGACTCGGTCCCAAACGCACCAGGCAAGACCCTCACATTGAGTCAGGTCACCGTAAGTCTCATTGCCAACACCTTCCTCCTGTTCCCTGTCTCTGCTCTTTCCTCAAGACGCTCAATACTAACATCATCAGATCGCACGCTCCGCACCAGGGTCCCTCGATGCCAACGGCAAGCTAAACACCGGCTGCCAACTCTTCACCGACGGCCTCTGCACCGTCAAACCTGGCGCAGACAACGCCTACAGTGAATGCGTTCGTCTCGGCTGGGACGACGGCCTCTGCACAATCGTGAACACCACCGAGTCCCAACCTTCCAACGGAAAGGTGACCCTAGGCAGCTGGAGATGCGGACCCGCTGCTGAGGTCCACGACAAGGGTGTGACGGCTACTGGGACACCGAGTGCTATTCCGAGCGCAACACATGCTGCTCGAGGTCTCGTCGAGGAACTTGCCGCCAAGATGGCCGCAAAGAAGTACAGCGAGGGCGAGCCACGGCCAACGGAATCCGCGCATGTCCCTCGAGACGAACAAGGCACTGACAATTTGATTGATCCCTTTGATATCAAAGTGAAGACCAAGAAAGCTAAGCCTAAACCGACTAATGTCCCTCGAGACGAACCACTCGAGGCCAGGGGTGGCGTGGCAGAAATCGCTAGTAAGATGGCCGCTCAGCAGCAGAAAGCGAGTAACAATATCAGCAAGATATGGTCGGCTGCGAAGGGCTCGGCGACGCCGACGCATGTCCCTCGGGATGAACCAGTCGAGGCTAGATCTGATAAGGAGGAACATGTTAGTATGATAAAAGCTGCGGTGAAGGACCGCGCGTCCAGGGAGAGCGCGGAGGCCGCGGCGACGCATGTTTCGACGGACTGAGGGTGAGGTGATGGGGCTTAGCTGGACACTTGCTAGTGGGGAAGCTGGTAGGGTCAATGTCAGTGGAAGTGCCCGTGGGTGGATAAGCGAAGTGCGCATGGGGGTTAAGCAACTACTTGCATGGAAGTCTGGGCAAGGTAATGGAGGTACGGACTAGATAGATCAGATATGTAGGTAGGTAGGATTAATGGTTAGTCATTGCATGGAATCGTCTGTCCCCCGAACGTACTGTAGTGCAGGACATATTTCGTTGTTACGACCAGAAGATTCTATGATGGTATTGGACCTTGGTGCTGACGCTCCATTACACCGCGCGCCTTCAGACAACCACCTCATGCCTTCCACTGCTGCCATCTGCTGTGCATTGCTGGTGTTGTGGCATTGTGGACGACAGTGCTATTGGAGCTGATATTTGGGAGGGATGTTACCACTGATGTTGAGGTCACGGTGACGGTGACAACTGAAGTTAAAGCGGTGCATTCGCCGTCGATGAGCCTGGTGGAAGGACTCAAGGAAGGGAGAACGGCGTGGCTTGTGCTTGATATCGAAGAGATTCGACTCGCAGATGACGTCGAGAGGGGCAGAATGGTAAAACTCATGCTCGAGTTGGATGAAGCGTGACTTGTGGTTGTTGTATCAGTTACGGAGCTTGAGGCGTGGTGAACACCAGTGCTAAGACTCGAGATGGCTGTCAAGGAGACGCTTGCTGACGATGACTCCGAGGTACTGGAAGTAGTGGTTGTGTCGGACGGTTTTGTAGAGCCGAGAAAGATGTCCTCCTGAGCGCCAGCCTTGAAGCCACAAGCTTCATTGTAGACAGGCGTCTCGAATTGTGGGACACCTTGAACATTGTCGTCTTCCAGCGAGTTGAACACAATCATCTGCTTTGCACCTTCGAGACAAGTAGCACTATCGTTCTTGCACCACTTCGCCGGTTGCGCTTTTGCCAGAGGTTTAGCAACGCTCTCGTCCACGTTGGTAACATTGCACGAGTAAGGCTGCATATACATATTTGCCTGACCACAGCCTTTTGGCACCCAAAGCCAGGCACATGTACATCCACCTTCTGGACAAGCTTGAAGCTCTGCTGGAACCTGGTAGGTAGCAGAGGTGTGCCACGGTGAGTGCGCAAGGACCGAGAAAACGACCAGATCCTCCATGGTGATCTTGTTCAAGTCGTTCTCATATGCAACAGCAAATGCAGTTCCCTGAGCCATGCTTTCGTTCTGCGTATGCATGTAGCCTCCACCTGGCAGACATTCCGCACCGTCCCATTCTCCATGCCAGTCGTCTGGGTGGTCACCACCATCAGGCCATTGAGTTACCTTCTCGCCATTGTAGCTGAGGTCGGTGAAGGCTTGGTTGCTAGCAAGTTGGACAGTGAAGCTGCCGCCGGCTGGAAGCTCGAGAAATTCGCCTTCCGGTGGTGGCCGTGCATCACAACCCCGGTCGTGCTGGAACCAGAAGTCCGTCTTAGATAGCTGATATAGAGGTGCTATGGGGTCGTTGCTGTTGGAGTTGTCGCCTGAGAGGCCGTCGCGGCAGTACATTCCAGAAGCGAAAGCGGCAATGTGGGCGGAAGCCAGGGAGGAGAGCGTGGCAGTGAGAAGGAGCGGAACAAGGCTCATGCTGATTAGAGACATCTTGTTTCTTTGTCGGAGTAGGTTATCGTGATGAAAGAGTGGGGTGTTGTGCTAGACACGGAATGCAAAAATGAATGGACGAGTTACCAGAACTCAAGAAGGAATGACTGCCGGCAAAGAACAATAACAAAAACGACGAACTTGAACGTACTGCTGCTTGGGTTGCACTGCCAGAGATATGAGCGGCATATATTCGTCTTATAGTCAGGCTTCGTATCCGTGGAACTTGCCAACCTGGATAGGTCTCTAAACGAAACATAGTGGTAGCCGAAATTCTTACCGTATTAGGACCATGATCTGACAGCGATACGGTCCATAAAGCACGAAGCGATGTGACGAGTGATCTGAGCCAACCAGCGTAGTAGATTTCCTTCCGAAATGGTTTCTGGTGGTCTTGTTCGTGTTGTCAATTCGAAAAGGACTTCGAGACCCTGGCGGTGTCGTCGTTTCAGCTTTGCGCTAGCCGTAACCAGAATATGGTAGATTGGAACCATGTCTTCACGGCATCTTAGTCATCGAGGTGAAGAACGCAGATTCGGTCTGCGATAACTTCGGTCAACAACACGGTGGACCGACCTTCAAGCAGGACATGGACGTAGAACGGGCGACCCGAGCAGCAGTTTCTGGAAAATAACATGAGATTTTTACAAAATTAGCAGAACAGCAAGCAGCGGTTGTATAATTTTCCTGGGAGGAAGGCGCGTCCTGATGCCAAGGATTTTCGGTAGCCTTGCACACCCCGGAAATTCAACGTGATCGGGTCGTCACGCCAAACTTGCCTGAATTGTGCGGGCAGGTTTTGGTGAGGACCGCTCATTGTGAATTTCCGGGGTGTGCCTTGTAAGCACTACTGGAAATGACCTCTACTTTGACGCTTTTGCTGCGGGTGGGATATGCGGAAGTCGTGACCTGCTGTCATACAAGTATTAAAGAATGTGTTATTAGGATAAGAAGTTTGGCGGGCGGAACAGGAGTATCCCAGACAATGTTAGCAGCAGCATGCAAAACCAAATGGCTGGTCTTTACAGTATTCGAGAAGATGGAATTGAGGACCCCTTAGCATTGCCTAAGACTCAAGATGCACATTCCATTTGGTGAGCTCCTCGAGGAAATCTGTGTGCTGCTCGGTCAGCGGTATATTCGTGAAAAGTAGCATCCCCCTTCAATGTGGCGGGCAGACACTCTGTCGCGGATATTGTGATAGCATCAAGCCTCCGGTACAAGTGAAAACAGTGCATGCCATGCTGAAATCCTGTGGCCTTTTCAGAAGAGGCTTGGGCAAATGAACAAATCGAGCCGTATACCTGCCTGACGTGTGTATTGAATATGGATATATGCATTCGAAATTCTGCTTTTCCATGCTCAACACACCCAACCAGGTCTATGAGTACATTGTTCATCTGTGTTACCGGAGAACGCCAAAGGGTCCACGAGCTCTTCTCACCAGCGAAGCTAGAACGGATGCAATAGCTTGCTAGTGTTCGCCCTCGTGATGTGGCTCCCCGTGGTAACCGACCACCTTCATCCTTCCGATCATCTCTCCTACTGTGAAGAAACCAAGAATTTGAGCAAGTACTATGGCATATCTGGCCATCTGCAAGCCGCTTGTGTTCCGGGCCTGGCTCAGAAGTTGCTGGCCTGAACCAGCTGGGACTGCACTTGTGATAGACCTTGGATTTCGTATAACGTTGGTGACTGGTTGGAACATGGACTGGAAGGAGGATATCGACCTGGGTATGTTAGATCAACTTCAGGCAAGCGAATGTAATGGCTTACGGAGGTGCCATCTTTTGGTGTTGGACCATCAATCTTCCTAGTTCAAGACCGACTCGGCCGTAGTAAACCGTGGGGGGTATTAATGCTATCCTTCTGATTAGGTCTCATTCGCCAACATTCTAGATGTGACTCTCTTACACTCGACGAACTTGATGACTCTGCCCGTGCGACCTCCAATCCTCCCCAGCGCAGACTGCATGGACGAAGCTGCATTCGAGATGGACGAGCCAGCAGAGCTCGAGACTCTAGTCAGACCCTCTGAAGCTTTCGAGGTACCTGACTGAACAGATCCTTTTGCTGAATCAGCTGCTTGGCTGGCCTTCTCTTTTGCTGAACCAGCTACCTCGCTAGCCTTCTCGGTGGTTGACGAGGCATTCCGGAACTGAGGTCGGCGCAGGAGGTTTCGTGACTGTCTGATAACTACTCGCGAGGACGACATGATGGCAGAAGTCCTAGGTGGTCAGGCGATCAATAACACGACTGGGCGGCAGGTCGTCGACAGGAGGAATTCGACACAATCGACGACAACGTGAATGAATGGACTAATGTGGTGTGGTTGCGCGACGATGAGATCGATTCAGGTACAGTGCCAGAGCTCGGAATTTCTTGGGAACAGCTCTTCCGCCAATCTGGAAGCTAAATCTCTGAAGCTCCACTACAAGCACTTCTGATTGGTCTATTCTCTCCTGGTCTTCAATATGCCATTAAAGACTTCGACTTTTTAATGTGTTACTACAGAATACTCTTGCCTGTATCTTCCTGCTCGCGAACTCAAGAGTTCTACTGCTTCATGCCGATGACGCGACAGGAAGTTCACGATTACGCTGAAACGGAAGAGGCGAACTAGCGCAACGCGAGCACGAGCCTTCTCTTCTCTGGAGATACGAAGGGAAGCATTTTAATCATCGACACAGCGCCGACGCAGCATCGACCTACCTGCTGAGGATGCTCTACCGTTCTTATATTGCGGGTCGCTCCTACAATTCTGTCAATGTCGGTGCATGAGTCGACGCCGCAGCTTTGGAACGGTTAAATTTGGATGGTGGTGAAACTATGGCTCTTGTGCAGTCCGAGATCCCCGGTGGGCCACCCCTGCCTAAGTGTGGTGAACTTTGCTCATGCACAGACTGCCACTCATCTCACCATCAAACATGACGTTCTGCTCCAAGATGCTCTTCCCATTTCGTGCGTTGCTCTTCCCTCTGGTACTCTTGTGTATGTTTGTATCGCGCGTTTGTTATTGAAGCGACTGGTTCTGCATTTCGGTGTTCATGGTGGTCCTTTGTCGCTTCCAGCTCGTGTCGCGGGTACTTGCCTGAGCAGCTACGCCTGGCATTCTTGCACCACCTCAGTTTCGTTTTAATCCAGTCTCTACCGATCAAGCAAAATCATGTCTTGTACTTTCTGTTGTCAACTTTGTCAGCGGAATCACAATTGAAGAATGACATCGAATGCAAAGGCGCATCGCCGAAGTCTGAAGGAATGCCTCAAAACTATTTTGCAGCGTCGGCGGGACGACCATCAGGACGATCACCTGACCGTGGGATCCGGGATCCTGAAAAGAAAAGACCCTTCACTAGCGCTACTACCTGCCTTTCGCAGCTTGACGACCTTGCCAGATTTTGACTCAAGCAGATACGACATCGACCAATATAGCATTTCTATAACCGATCAAAGCAATGGTGTGGTACCAAGGACAGCGAATTATTCACAACGTACCATCTTGCCATCGGAGAGATCCACATCCAGCCTGAGTCAGCGCGAGATTCAGGATGCATACCACTACCAATCTCAGCTTGGTCGACTTGCGCAATCTTGCAGCATCGAACGCGATTGGTATTCGAACGAGAATGCATCATCATATTTGAAGGACTCTGTCAGTGGGCGGGACCTGACCAAGGCCCACGAGTTTGCCTCTCGAGAATCATTCTTATCCGACGTGCCTGAGAGAAGCTTTGATCAGCTGATCAATTCTGAGTTCGTTCATTTTCAGTCACCGCTAAGCCAACTTGCGCATGCTTGCAACGTTCCGAGCATTTACAGACATGGTGCAAGCTTGCAAGCGAGCCTTGCAACTCTGCAGTCTGGTGTGAGAAGTGCCTCCACTCTGAGGTTGCAACGATCAATGCAGGACCTGAAACCAAATCGGGCATCGGCTCCAGCTCCATACCCGATGCGGCACGCTTCGTTCAGCCCGCCGAGGGAGCCGGCACCAGTCTGTGACCCAGGCAAAGAGGTTCCTTCGCAACAAGCATTCAGTAGCAAGGTCATATTGGTTGCTGAGCCTGCGCGCGTTGCGTCGTCGAGATCGGTGCGCAGCGGGCGAGCGTCAGAGCTGGAAGATGGCCTGTCGAGCATCAACCATTTTTCGTCGTTCTGTGTCCTGGATGCCGCAACACCGGGGTGTCCGGTTACAGCTACCTCAGGAGACTTGCGCTTCGTCTTTGATATCGGAGAAGAATTCTGTTTGAACACGGTCGGAGTCGATGGCGCGTCGATGGAAACAGTGACAGGTCAGGACGAGGACGGCAATGTGAGAATTCATCTTGTGATCTACAGTCCTCTTGTCAATCCGAACAGTGGCCGTAGCAGATTTGTGCTTGCTTCTTTGCTGGATATCACTTCTTTCATCACAGATGCTGCGTCTGTGCCGGATCTGGAAACTATTTCCGAAGAGTCAATTGTCGAAGAAGAACCGAAAACACCAACACGAATCCACCTCCAACAATCACCAAAATACGAGCTGGCTGCTGATAAGCTGTTTGAGAGCTGCTTCCTACCTGAACATAGACTGCAAACACCGATCCAGGCTCAAAAGGACGACATATGGCTTGACATTGCAACAGAGGAAACTCGCAAATCGCGGTCACTCAAGTCGGCACCCGGGACACCAAGGTCAACCAGCAGTGCGAGGTCTTCAGCGCGCTCGATGGATGATGTCCTTGATCAATTTCTAGCGAGCCTGCAAGAGCTCTATTCAGAATTCTTTCTGCTTGGGAAATCTCCTTTGGATGAGAACTCCTACGAGATATGTAATGTCTCGCCAAAGGTGCATGCGTTGCGCGAATATATGGAAGGTCACCTTACCAAGACCTCGCTTGAAGATAAAGCGCACCTGGAACAGCAGTTGACCCAAGACAAATCCTTTCAAATGAACGTGAGATGGGGTGTTATGGGGAACTTGAAACAACTTTATTGTGTCCCGCTCTTCGGACGAAGCAACATCACGTGGATCTGCTTTCTCGTAGAGGACGGTAGGTGGACGGGACTGCCGTTGTGGGAGTAGTGTGAACATAAGAAGAAAAGCAAAACCCCAAAGTGCTTGGAAAATAACATATTGCCACCAGTTCCTTCGTCGGTGCAACACCGGACTCACCAGTGCTGCCACTTATCGTTGTCTTACATCATGCGCGTCTCGACGAAAGCGCCAAACTGCTACCGTCGAGATCTGCGGAAACACAACCTCCAACGATTAGTGTGTGTTCATACGAAGAACAGCGGTTCCTTGACCTTGCAGCGGCCAGACTGTGTCTCAGAAGGAAAACGTCGCTCAATTACTGCATCTGTAGCGCTGCAAGATGTGCCGTGGGAAGGTACGAAGAGCGATGGAAAAGGGCCGAAGGTTCGAAGAACCAAACCCCAAGGTTGAGTGGCGGATTCGAGACTGGGCGCTCGGCGCGAAGACAACCGTCGAAGGCCTTAAAGTGACGCTAGAAAAATGCCACGGGTCCTTAGAGGGCCGCCGAGGCCTAAGGCGGACTAGACGCCATGGCTAACCGTATCCTCAAGTTGATCCTGCCAATCATGCCGACTTAACCAGATCGAGCAGGTCGCTATTCTACCGTCAGCAAATCCGGATGCTGGACAATCATCGATCCTAGCATGCATGCTGTAACTCTGCCCTGTCATTAGCGAGCACTTCAACCAGTGGGAACCTGCTCAACGCTCTAGAGTCGCTTTGCTCGATCGTGAGAGACGCCTTCGATGCCACATCCGTCCCATGGTTACAGTAAATCGCTTCCCGTGGTTTTCAAGCGCTTGCGTTTCTGCTCCATGGACGATGCCTCGCGAAGCCACTTCCTGGTCATGGATCATATCCACCTCGTACGGAGTACAACAGTCTTCTTACGGAGTAAGCCCGGAGCATATATGACCCTCACCCACCATCCAAATCAGAAGTCTCACTGCACGATCACTGACATAAACGTTCCAACCTCATAACATTATCGTCCACGAAGTCATCGCAAGACCTTAACAACCAAAATGTTCAACGAGAACTTCTCATTCGTTTCTGGCACATCCGATCCATTGTCAGCCGATATATCACCTTTCACCTCAAGATGTGCATCACCACATCACACCGAATTCCCACCCGAGGCTCGACGAAGTTACAGAGATACGCGCTATGATACATACCGTCCTCGACATCAATCCATCACCGCCTTGACAGCACAACTCGAGTCTCACATTCTTGCCGACCGGAGAAGACCGTCATACACATCCGACTACCAAGATGAGCCGTCTCCGTCCGAAATCCCTTCTGCCGAGCAAGACGAGGGCTACTACGAAGGACCCGACACGCCAAGCACAACTTCCTCCGACTACTCGGCTGAATTTGATCCCGCGTTATATGATCTGGGCATGTCAGATTTGAGCGCTACATCGTCGCCTAGGCCGTCGTTATCGCTTGAGGCACAAGCGTGCTCGTCGCATAGTCTACGCAGACGCCAACGAACAGCTCTTATCAGACTACAATGTCTTGCGAAGCGAACGCCTGATCTGGCGATGCTCATTGAGGAATGTCACCCAAGTTCACTGCCGATGCCTAGTGACTTCACACCACGGTCAGGAAGTACTTGCAGTATCACAAGTGGAAGGATAGAGAAGGACCGAAGACGCAGCAGTGCAGTGCACAGGTCACCAAAGATGAGGAAGGAGCGACGATGAGGTGCATGAACTCAAGGTCGTGGTTCGATCGGATTTTACTGTTGTTGTAGCGAGAACATGTGATTATACAGTGATACCCATAAAGCGTTGATTATGAGAATAAAGAAGGCATGATAACCCTGAACTATAATTACGAGTCAATCTCACCCGATCAAGACAACCAATTCCCTCCATGCTTCTTCCACCACGTGTAATCGTACAATAATAGCAAGACCACATTCCTTCGTCCTCCTGCACACCCACTATGCCATGCTATACAGAGGCTACCTCCGTCAGATTAAGGCATCCCGTCGGAAGGCCGAGTCAGGAAACCACGAGTCACTGACGCCATATGTTCCTGCCTGTCGGCCGTAAACGCCCACCTTCCCGACTATGCTGTTAGAAGGAAGGTGCTAGACAGTTAGTGGACATCCTCGTGCTCTCCACGTTTCGACAGCTCTCGAACACTCTCAACCTTAATTTGCAAATGCCATGCTTTCATGCAAGTCAACAGTCATACGACTTGTCTTCCAATTTGCGGTTTCGAGAAAGCTATGCAAGCCACAGTTCCAATCACAAACTGAAAGGTCTAGACCACCATTTCGTATCTAAAGAACGTTTGGCAGTTTCCGGTTGCTCCCGAGTACCAGGACCATGGCTCCGGAGAACTTCAGTTCGTGGGTCAGCCACAGTTGCACCACTTCGCTGACGAGGCCTGTGAAGGTTTGAGAATCGTTGCTTTTGCTCGTTTCGAGGCTCAGGGATGGTGACTCCGCGGCACATCTACGGCATTCGTCGCATATCGTGGGAGACACCTGGACAGTACGAGAAACGACGACGACGACGACGACGACGACTACGGAATCATGCCCATGCATCTCGTTCCGTCATGTTGAACACTAATATCCTCGACTTATCAGTCCAAGTGATGAGGCTTGCAAAAGCAAACAATGTTTCTCGTCTCTTGTGAGCCGACGTTCCATTGAGACGGTTTGTGTCGGAAGTGACTCGGATACTGCATATGGATCGGCTTCCACACGGTGTCGACTCCGTACCCCATCGGTACTGTAGGATCGCTCTAGATCGATGGCTCAAGCCACAAACTAACACAGACTATCGTGCGCCATGGAGGGCCCTTGCTGGGTAGATGCGCGCCAATCCGACATTGTCGTCGCACCCATTATAAGGAGCATGAAAAAGGTTCGAATAGCCCATCGTCGTCGCACGCCTCGCCGCCGTCGTTGTCGTCTATACCCGAGCTCCATGCGCCTATGTTTTGATTGATCGGACCAAGATAGACCGACCGACATTAGACCGTGGCTTCTACCCAGCCGCTGCACCCTTGAGTTAGATACCTCACCCTAGCATACTCACAAGGCTACACACGTGCCCCGCAGCCTCGCTCGCAAGTGCTTGCGCCCACACTTTCACGCGACTCACAACCCACGCACCCTCCCTCCCTTCTCCCTCTCCATACCATCGCCCCCCCAAACGCCGCGTTCTTTGCTACAAACACTGTCCCTCCCGTGCCTCGGCCGGTGAGCGCACAGCCCCCCTTGCAAATGAGAAATTCGGAGTAATCTTCACCTTGTGTTTCATTACACATCCACCCAGTCTTCTCTTCTGAAGATCGGCCGGAACAGCGCGTAAGCGTCCACCGCGCAAGCGGCCGTGCGTTGGCATCAGAAAATCGGCACGCACTTTCGCTTTCGAGAGGGAGTGTGAGTGTAGTTTTGCCTTGGAAGAGCCAGCACGAAGATTGCATGTCGCCCTGTATGGGGTTGATGATGCTTTAGTGCAATCGTGGCGGAGTTGTGAGGTTTTCTGCTTATTAGTGGAAGCTGAGCGGCTTAATTCGATTCTGATTACTCTGGGGGAGCGATGGTGAGGCTTGTTTTTTCTTTTTGAGGTGAGTTTTGATCTGGCTGGGAAGGGTAGTGTGTGGCTAATGTGCCACACTTGCGTGCGCACGCACGCAAGTTGATATTTAGGTCGAAGCGACGCGAACGTGGTACATTGACGATGCAGTCAGATACGGCTAAGACGAGCACGAGGAAGGGATGGAGGGCCACGCAGGAGAATACTCAAGGTGATTGTGACAGAGGCCGCAGCAAGGAGGGATATGCAAAAGATCAGTTGTGGGACAAGATGAAGTAACTGGCCAAACGGCACCAAATCTTATTTCATGCGTCCTACAATCCTACCCAATATCAGATTACAGCTCGCTGTTTGCCTGCGACTCGGACTTCGCAGCAAACTGCTTGAATGTGTCCAGATCAACCTTCCTCAAAGCACTGTCCTCGGTAGCATCAAGATTAACCTTTGGCACGGCGTTCTGTCCAACTCTTCCGTCTTTGTATGCGACAAAAGCCTCCAGCCATCTCGAGGTGCAAAGACACCATTTGCAGCCTTCCTTCAAGCCGACCACTCGGAGATCATTGCCTTGCGAAGCGGAATAGTTGAGGAAGTCTTCCGTCACAATGCCAGCGACTGCGTGGTTTCCCATGTCTTGCGCTCCGGTTCGACAGTATCCATCTCGGTAGAAGCCTGTTACCGGCTTGTTTGAAAAGAACTTGAGAGGTTGTTTGAAGACTAAGAGACATTAGAACGCTTTCGTTCGATTACATGGATGCAACAGGTACACACCATTGAGTGAGTTGGACGACATATTTTCTTGTTCGTCGTTCTGTGGGCTTGCAAACACCTGTCCAGTCAACAAGATAAGCGAGAGAACGAGCAGCGGTACGATATTTCTGATGAACATCATGGTGAGGAGCAGTTCGTGTTGGAAAGAGCGATCGCTGCAGGATGCGCCTTCCTGACATTTTGTTCTCCAACGGTGATGTCACCATCTTTCCTTCTTTGTTTTCATGAGAGAAGTGATCGTCCGTGCTCGGGCCTACTCATCTACAGCAGTAAGGCCATGATCAAGGCTCAGACAGAGCTTCTGGTATATCTAGCTTTCCATTACTCTGGCTTGCAGGATGTTATATCGCCACTGTTTGAGTATGCGGCTCTCTCACCACGCAGAGTTCGAACGAACCTACTGTCCGTGCGCTCGTGGACATACAAGCTTAACTCTTCTCACACCTATGGTTTGTGAAGGGTCTTCTACTTCACTGACATGTGTCCCACCAATGGACAGTGTGATTCCTCTAGGTACCTATGGAGCAGGCTGGTTGATAGTAAAAAAGAGTCACAACGCGCCATGCAATCGAGGGCATTACGGTTGGACAACAATGCCGTGGCCCACAGCCAACGATGATGCCCCTGATCAGACGGACCACCTCTTCCTCCTCCTTCCAGATGCTAAGCAAACGCAGGAATAGTAACACATCCCAGGCGGTGTTTCTGAACAAAGGTAGGTTGTTCTTTCCTCTAGCAACAAAGGAATATGGCAGATTATGGTCTTTTTTTATTGTCATATATCAGCACGGCTGCCCTGGCTGTTTGCGTCCAGACAGAATCACAATACACCTCAATTCAAGATGGACCACAACACGACACCTGACTCAGACTTTCCCTTCAAGACGTTAATCTGGGTTTTGTGTGTCGCATCGTTCGTATTCGGCCAGCGATTTGGCCAGTCACCAATGTTCTCTTTTCACCAGATCGGGACCGCTGTCGGGTTCGGGCTCGTCGCTGCGTGGTATTTAAATCATCTCGAGACAATGCAAAAGCATTCGAGGGTGTCGAAGCCGCGATCGCGAAGGCCCCTCAAGCTTGCAAGAAAGCCCAAAAGTCCTGTTATTGAAGAGCGCGTCAGGACACCACGTAGTGCGTACAGACGCAAGTTTTTCCTAACACCGGAAACCGAAACTTTTCCAGCTGAAATCACTAGACCTGTGAGACCGGTTTCGGCGCAGAATTCCTCATCTAACTCTGCAACCAGTGGACGCATCTCGAAGCCGATAAAAACACACAAGGGCCTCCGTAGGCAGACACGTACGCCCAACTCGATATTGTTACCAGTCTCACCCAAGCCGATAGCTTCAGAAACGCATGGGGTACCCAAGACAACTAAAGCAACGAAACCATCTGCAAGCTACCAATCCCCCAGCCATAATGCTCCGATACCAACGAAATCGGTTCAGACTTCTTCGTACATACTTTCTCCTAGAAATGTACCTCTACCAAATTCCCCTCCTGGGCCTACAAAGATTCCATCTCACAGGTCCACTGAATCATCCACGCATACAACTTTGCCAGAGACTGTCTCGTCACCTGAAATCGTATCTCCACATACAAATGTACCACCTCCAAAACCAGCTACTCCGTCAGCCACTACGTGGTCTCCCACTACTCCTGGCAAAGATACAGGCATGAAGTCACCAATAATTCAACGCATAGCGGCGTGCGCGGATGCTTTTGATTCTGATGACGAACAGGTCAACCATCCACCTAGTCGACGCGCCTCTGAGTCCATTTTTCCTTACCATGTTGTTAGGCAATTACAAAGGATACCATCAGACATGACCGTTCCGCAATTGTTTGATGCAATGTACAATTGCATTATCCAAGGCGGTGTGGTAAGGCCTGGTCAAGAAGAAATGTTAACGGCCATTTCACTACTGAACCATGAACCCAGCTCAGCATTCTACGTCTATGTCTCCGAGGAGCTAGCCAGAAAAGCAAATGAGCCTCTGACTCAAGAAGAATTAGAGGTCTTGCTGCCCGGCGTGAAAATTCCTCAAGTGCCGTTCGAACTTCGGGACAAGAATTTCCACAGAGTGGAAGTTGTGGAATGCTCCGGTGGTGTGAACCCAGCAGATACCAAACTCATCAGGAAAAACCAAGACAAGCGCGACTACATGCTGTCACACAATGACTATGTAATATGTGATGCTAATCTACCTTTTGCAGAACGAGTACAAATTCAGCCCAACCGACTTTGGTCGTGGCGCACATTGAACGACATCGCTGAATACGTCTTCTATAGACCTCAGCAGGGTATGCAGTCCCTTCCTCGCGAGTATGTAACCACCAACCGGGGCCTCGCCTTGATTGCTGAAAAGGTCGGCATTATACAGGGGGAGGCGGAAGCGCGCTTTAGCACGCGGTCTAGCGAGCAAGAGCGCATGGCCATTCAGAATGACGCAGATAACCAGATCCTGCACTGGATGTCCCGTTTAGGTGGATATATCAATTCCCCCAAGCAGGCAGATGATCACAGAGGTAGGGCTAGATATGCGGAGGACATTACACCATATAGTCGATCAGGCGGCCTGGATCGGGAGGCGATAGCAGAAGTAGAGGAGTTTTGGAGGACCTTGTGGGGAGAAGCACGAGCATTTTGGGACAAGTATCACTTTGCAGGCGAATACAACGAGAACGGGTATATCTGGGGCAACAATTCGGAGGGTCACCAGATGCATTTGGCAATTCAGCGGAAGACGGCGCAAGATATAAAGGACGCTAAAGAAAAAAGACAAAAACAAGCAGAGAAGGAGGCAGATAAGGTTGCGAGGAAAAGGAAAGGGGTATCTAGAAGATTTTTAGAGTAATAGATTGGTCGAAATGCCGTCCTGTCGCATATTGAACAATTCCATGTAAATGCAATACATAGCAGTATATGTCCGTCAAGTAAAGGAGTACTTTTACTCCTTGGCTCTGAATAGAGCTGAGTTGGTCTTGTCCTCAATCCGACGGGGCGCAGCATTGGCGAATGATTCATGCCTTCATCCGCAACATCTGCCTCCATCGCATTCTGATATATAGATACGCGAAAAAGAACATAGTTCGATGACTGCTAACTCCTCCTCCAGCCACGTGACCTTTCCGTCCCATTCCGCTCTAGCTTGGGCTCCCTTGGCATCACTAGCGTGCAGTGCGGCGAGCTCGTAGCTCCAAAATTTCTCTGGAGGCAGAATAATCGCAGGCGCAAAAAGTTTACAGTAGAGGTCAGATTTGTATTATTCATATCACGACATCCGCGACTCACACTATTGCTACGAGTGCATAGCATTGCCTGTGATTCTCCCAAAACGTACGAAAATCAATTGAACAACAAGCAATAATCACTCAACATGGACCGTGGGCGCGGCCGCGGCGGTTTCGGCGGACGAGGTGGTGACAGAGGAGGAAGAGGAGGCTTCGGTGGACGGGGAGGCGGTGACCGTGGTGGACGAGGTGGTTTTGGAGGCAGAGGAGGTGGAGATAGAGGGCGTGGCGGTTTTGGTGGGAGAGGTATGCATGCGAACATACCATTGATTCGTTGTACTAATTGACGTTCAGGTGGTGATAGAGGTCGAGGCGGCCGAGGCGGCAGAGGTGCACCGAGGGGACGAGGCGGTCCAGCTGGAAGAGGTGGGAAGCCTGGTATGAGAGGGGGTGCGAAGGTCATTATTGTGAGTACTTTCGCCTACATCCAACATCCAGATCATGCGCGCAACGCCGACGAGCACAAAGATATGCACAGAGAAGGAGCACGACACTAACAGGTATTACAGGAACCCCACCGCCACCCCGGCGTCTTCGTCGCCCGCGGCGGCAAAGAAGACCTCCTCGTCACCAAGAACCTAACCCCCGGCGAATCCGTCTACGGCGAAAAACGAGTCAGCATCGACGCCCCCTCCACCCCCGGCACAGACGGCGAAGAGACCGCCCCAGGCACAAAAGTCGAGTACAGAGTGTGGAACCCCTTCCGCTCCAAGCTCGCGGCTGGTATCCTCGGTGGTCTGGACAATATCTACATGAAGCCTGGCGCGTCGGTTCTGTACCTCGGCGCTGCGAGTGGAACGAGTGTGTCACACGTCGCGGATATCGTGGGGCCGACTGGACGCGTCTACGCTGTTGAGTTCAGTCATCGGTCTGGTCGGGATCTCATCACTATGGCGACGCATCGGACGAACGTGATTCCTATTATTGAGGATGCGAGACACCCACTCAGATATCGGATGTTGGTCGGCATGGTGGATGTTATCTTTGCGGATGTGGCGCAGCCGGATCAGGCGAGGATTGTGGGGTTGAATGCGCATTTGTTTCTTAAGGTTGATGGGGGGGTGTTGGTGAGTATTAAGGCGAATTGTATTGATTCGACGGCGAAGCCGGAGGTGGTGTTTGAGGCTGAGGTGAAGAAGATGAGGGAGGAGAGGATTAAGCCGAAGGAGCAGTTGACGCTTGGTGAGTGGTATTAGGAGATTTGTGGGGATGTGTGCTAACGTGTTTTGCAGAACCTTTCGAACGAGACCACTGTATTGTGTCTGGCGTGTACAAACGTGCTGCCTAAGAAGTTAAGACAAAAACATGGTAACGAGGATCAATATTGGAGAATGGCGTTTCAGATATGGCTGCGTTTTATGGATGTGGGAGGCGGAGGATGCGTTGCAATACAAGAGATTATGTGCAGAGTCCCGATACCAGAAGTTGAGTTACGCTATCATGCGTCAAGTCCATGGTCGAGGTCGGGATGCACAATCTTACCAATGAGACGATGCTACACCACAAGCTGCAAAGGGAATCTGTCAGTCAGTACAAATACAAGATTTTCTTGTGCTGCACTTCCTTAACTCTATACGGTCGGAAGTGCCTGTGGCACGGCCTACCAGTTGAACGGCGGCACTGACAACTCGCGCCTGCCAAGCTGCTCGTTGTACGGCAATATTCGCCCTATCATTTCTTCCTACTTCATCTTCATCATCTCCCCTTCGCCGCACTACAATCAGCAGTTTCACGAGCAGTCTGATTCAACGAAGGCATGATACGACCTACATGCGCGTCATGCTCTATACCTCGAAGGTATCCCAATATGATAATTGGCTTGCACGCAGTATCAACCCTCGCCACTACACAACGTAAAACCAGAACATAGACGCAATACCCTACAACAGCACCCGGCAACGTCACAACAATCCAGAAATATATACTCTTACACACAGCAAACATCTCCTCATCCAACCCCATCTCACCACGTCCCCGCCGAATTCCTCGGATGCCCATATTTATCAACCCACACCTTCCTCCCCACCGGCTGCTTAAACCCTATACTCTCAATCGCCCTCTCCGTCATAAGCCCCCTCCCCCCATGAACCCCCTCCATCTCCACCCTCTTCCTCATCTTCGCCCTACCCTCCTTCACCCTTACCTTCTCAAAATACACATACGACGCATAGAACGCCTTAGACGAGTTCCCCGCTAACGGCCCGTTCTTGCGCAGGAAGCTCGTGACTTGCTCGGGTGTGACGGGGGTTGAATTTTGGGCTTGACACTTCGAGATTTCACGGGCGAAGGAGGCTTTCGTTGTTCCCTTTTTGCGGAGGTGGGCGTTGATTTTCGTGCGCACGTCGTTGCAGGTATCGTAGATGGGGATTGAGGCTGTATCCTCGCCGTCTAGGTGGGGGAGGTCATCAGCTCTAGGGCTACCCTCATGCTTCTGGTCACTGCCTTTATTGACATTCACGCCCGTCCTCGCCCTCTTCGCCCTCGGCATCCCCAATCCCTTCTCCTCACGCTTCGAGAAGAAACAGTGCGCTGCGGCGTAGGTATCGCTCTCGATACCTTTAGTCGGCCCGCTCTGGCCCATAAACGTTCGGCGTGAGTGGCCTGAGATCTTGAGTTTGTTGTCGAAGTCTGTGAGTTTCATGCCGGTATTACGGAGGAAGGTGTCGATTTTGGTGCGGATTTGGTTGGCGTTCCAGCGGATTGGGAAGGAGGCGTCTGTGGAGATTGAGGAGATGGAGGAGGTGTCATCGTTAATGTGCGTGCTGGTGTTGGAATTGGCTGTGGTGTCGGCGTCGTTGGTGGTGGTTGTGGTTGTGGTGGTGGAGGCAGCTGGGCGCTTCTTTGGTGTTGTGGATGTGATTGTGGATGTGGTTGTTGGGGGCTTCGAGGTGGGTTTCGGTGCTGCGTTCTCTTTGTTGTCGAGTATGATTGTGCTGTCCGGGTTGAGTAGTACGCGCTGAGGTTCGTGTCAGTGAAAGGTGCCTAGGATGAATCTACCAGGTGAGCATGCATGCCTTGGCGTTTCGAGCCAAGCGAGTGGCTCTGTTGGCGTGGGTTTCACTCAGCGGTGCCATGACAGCGGAAAGAATCCGTTGTGTTGCGAAGTCAGCAAGCCTGAGAGATGCTGTGAAACTCTGGTATTCCTCAGCGACAAGCTCATGTACCTTCAAGCTGGTGAGCACATGTTGACACTGAGGTCATCAGACACGTCGAAACCTGGGGTAGCACTACGCCACATTCAGAGATCAGGATCGCGGGAGCACGTGATAGGAGTCATCCCCTCAAGCCTTTGTGAAGGTCTGCTTAGCTATCTGTACTTGACTCAAACTATATCGCTGCGATGATACCTTCGATCAGACTTCCTGCGATCGATGATGACACTCTCGCCTTTGATGACTTGACATACCCTCCACCAAATCAACCCCCACCCCCAAAAGGCCCATCCCGAAACGGATCCCTAACCCCCGGATACCTCTCACAAGCCTCACTTATCTTCCAGAACCCCGTCGGCCCCGCCGGCCCATGCACATCAAAGTCCTTATCGAACCAATTCCCCAGGATCCCCCTCGCACTCTTCAACCCGCCGATTTGAACACCCTCGCTCTTCCAGCGCGGTTCACCGTGGAAGACGGAGAAGGTCGTCCAGCGGATTACGAGGTCGTCTTCGGGTGGGAGGCCGAAGGCTGTGGTATGGGTGTTGGGGTTTGTGCTGGAGGTGGAGGAGTCGGATGGGTAAACGTGGTCTAGATTGTTGTCTGGGCGGAATTCGGAGGGGGCTGTGGGGGGTGGGATGTATGCTCGTACCGTGCCTGTTATGTTGTAGAAGGGGTTAGAGCCTTGTGCGAGGGATCAGTGTTGGGCTGACGGGAAAGGAGGGGGTGGGAAGGGAGACTTACCTCGAATGTGGGAGTTTGCGTTTGGGTCCCATCGGATGTGGAGGCTGCGGGAGCGGCCTTCGAAGTGGACGATCGGGTATTTTGCTTTCTTTTTTGGTTTTGGAGTAGGATTAGGTTGCGGTACTTGGTCTGTGGTTGTTGCTGTTCCGGTCGCTGTCGTGTTGGCCGGCGACGATGGTGCGCTAGGTGGCTTGTGATAGAAGCCATCCTCGTCTGTGTGACCAACTCTTGAATCTCCGTTGCTCGCGGATGGAGGCGCTGGCAAAGTTGCTGCCTCTTCTTCTGTCGAATCTGGGGCAGGAGTAGGAGCTTCACTTGCACTACTTTCTGCTACCGTCTCCCAATCTTCGGTCTGATCTTCCTCCTCTTCCGGCCACTCGATCTTCGTGATCCACAACGTCAGCATGATGAGCCTGAAGGCCTCGGCTGTCGACACTGGTCCTCGTTCTACTGACACAGGCAAATCATGCTGACCAGTAAAGTTGAAGGCAAATAGGTCCTGGTAGTCCAGGAAATTGACGACACGCATCCAATTTCCAGTCACACCGTACGGATCCTGAAGTGAGAACTCAGCTTGCTGTCGTTGAAACTCGGGCTCGAGACGACTGGCTGTGAAGCGTTCCTCATACCATGACAGTGGAGGTACTTCACCATTCAAGATCCCTCTTGCATCTCTGTCGTCATCGTCCGCGTTTGAGCCGACCGAACTTCCTGCTGTTGCCGCGATGCTCTCTTCGTCTTCGACACCAGCCTTCCTCTTGCTCTTCCCCGCAAACCTCGCAACCTCATAGCTATTGTGAGCTAATCCTTCCCACATCCCTTCTTCACCATTGATGCCCATACCCCAGCCATCAGGTCCAGTGATGGTACCATTAGTGCGCTCACTCAGCATCCTCAGGCCGTATCCGAGAACGAGCCAGATGCTTTGAACCTTTTCCCAATCAATCCGCTGGTAACCCTTTCGGCCATCGCTCATGAAGGGACCCCATTCATTGTCTCTGTTGTACCGTCTCAGATCGTAGACTCGAGATCTGGCATACGGATGAACATACTCCGCTCCTTCCTCATCATATAGTTCTGTTTCACGGACTTCGAGCGGCAGAGCCGAGTAAACGTGCAGACGTGCAGATAGCTGACGGAGGAACGGACTCTCGGCTGGAAGGCAGTGAGCCGTACCACAGCGTCGGAAAAGTGAGGATTGGCGGAGGATAGTGCCGGCGTTTGTTTTACGGCGGCCATGGTGGAAATATGGTGTCAGGAAGTTGATGTTTGCTTGCGGACAAGATGTCTTCGTTGATAAGAGCATAGGCAGAATCTGGGTGCCTATCAAAGCTGTTTCTTCTCGCTAGGCCAGGGCGGTTAGTCACAATGCTTGCCTGAGATGGACCAGTGGTTTTGTCAATTTACCTTAAGTTCATGGTCGTTGCTCTGCAAGATACTTTCCATGCGGACTAGATTTCGGACAGCTCCATCCCAGCTAGGTGGCGGTATGCGTGGCTCGTCCTGGGATCGTTAGCTATACCATTCTAGTTGACCAGGTCTTCCACAGGCACGTTGGTCATGATGCGGAGGACTTACAAATCGTCTCAGATAGTGTGTCTTCCACAGTAATTCATTCGCAGCAACAAGCCTATTGAAGTAGTGACATGTGCGGGAGACACTGGCGAGGTCCAGCGTATCGACGAAGGAGAAGATGTTGTACAGGAATTCCGGACTGAGCGCTGTGAGGCGGTCGACACCGGGTTGATAGGGATCGATGGCTTTCCGGTGGCTTACGGCATGCTCAGCAGAATCGGGTGCTGCCTTAGCAAGCTCTTCCCTGATAGTATCAAAAAGACTTTCGTTGCTGCCCTCCGTTGAGAGTAGTAATGGTACAGAAGTCATGACGGAAGCTTCGGGGGGTTAAGCCTGGCTTCCTAAAAGTTCAGCATAACCACAATGGATGTTTCTGTATAGACCGATGCCACGCCACTTCGAGATGTAAAGTATGGAAAGCTATCGGTGGGATAATTGAATTACAGATAGATGAGGTAAAGTGTAATAGACTTACAACCAAAGATATGGGTCTACCGTTCGCACAGTCATGAAGATACGCTAACTCCGGTAGTGCCTACCGAGGCTTCACAGCTGCATCTACCCCACATGACGCGTGTACCAATAGGACACAACAACAAAGGTGAAGAAGCGGCAGGTGCGAGGCTTCACAGCGTATGCCAATCGACATGAGTCTATAGTTGAACAACAACGAGGAAGAAAATTGTAACATTGTGTTGATGTCTAGTAGATGTCCACCCAGTCCAGCAAGAATCTGCTCAACAATGTGTCCACTGTCGATTGGCAGTCCAATTTCATAAAACCTCCCAAATAAATCCCACGACGCCACGCTAAGTGTATCAAAACATATCAAATGCGCTCATGAGACAATTGCTCCCTCACGGCTGCCCACCACTCCCATATCTATAAGTGCCACACATATTAAACACCCAGCTCGCCTCTGTACTCGTCCTGAACTGAATCATGTACATCCTACTCCGTCCCGTCATGACACCACCAATTCCCTTGATGTCCTCATCCTCCTTCCAGACATTGACCGCGATACCCGTCTGCATGACCTTCTCGAAGCACGATTCACCAAGGATCACATCGAGGAGCACGACGTCTTTCTTTTTCATGTTGGTTATCAGGATGCGCTTCTCGCGACCGTCGCCATGGATACGATGAGGGGTGTTGCTCGATGATGGAAGGCGTAGATGACTCGTTCGTGGCGGCGGCATAGCTGACGGTGCCCGCGAGATTCTTTGAGGGGGCGTCGATGTACCCGAGCTGCCTGGCCTTGAATCCGGTGTGTTGGTGTTGATCGCAGCAGGGAGGACTGTGAGGAATGACTGCCCAAGAGCTTCCCACTTCGATCCCTGTCTAACAAAGAGTCGCACCTTCATGTTATTGACCATTCCCCCGCCATTTGCAGCTTCAGCGCTCGTCGCCGGAACATTCGGACCATCGGGTCCTGGTATGAACCCCGCTTGGCTTGCGGGTACCGGAGTACTCGTGCCAGAGCCAGAGCCACCGTTGCTGGAAGAATAGAGAGAGCCACCACCAGCCGATGATAAGCCCGGCTTCCGCATGATGGACGACCTCTTCAAGGAGAATGGCGAATTTTGGCCAAACTTCCTCAGCGCAGAAAATGCACTATTTGTGCTGGCGCCACTAGCGGCAGAGTCGGCAATGGACGTTGGAGGTCTCGATGAAGCTCTGTAGCTGGACTTTTCTTTTGACCCGAAGCTAAACCAGGATCTAGACTTGCTCTGCTGAACGTCCGTAGCGAACGAGACGGTTGGCTCGCGTGCCCGGGACCTGGCGAGCTGTGCATATGTTGGGTTGTTGCACCTTGCCCAATTGATCAGCTGGTATAGCTTTTCGCACTCTTGCACGGTTCTAGATCTGAACATAACATTGTTCGTAGCGCGAATAGTCGAATTCGGGGTTGGAGGTGACCGAATAGTTATGTCTAGCGCTGTGCCCTTGCGTAGAGGTACGACTGGTGTCAATTCAAATTCGACAAGTGGTTGCTGCTCAGCGAAACTGGTCGACTGCTCATCTCCGTCCGCTTCCCAGTCGGCGCCTGCCATTGGCTGTGAATGTGCCGCGCTCATAGGAAAGGCTTGTACGAGACCCGGAGATATGACGATTGAACACTCATCTTCCTGAATCGGCTCCCACACGCCTCGATCTGACCAGGAACATACCATTGCGATAGATCTTTTCTTCTTGTTAGCAGGGAAGGAGGATGGTGGCGGGGCTCGCCTGTATGGGCCATTCGAGGCAGAATCGGAGGGATCAAGCGTCTTTGTGCCTGCGGATGGGACACTAGGAAGTGGTCTGGCAGGCCCGTATGATGACCGTCGATTTCCTTGACTCACTTGAACTAAAGGCGTCGCTTGGTCTTTCAGTTCAGAATGCAGGTCATCCTCAGACATGTCTGACGTGGCGTCGGTTTCGTCGCTGTCCGAGTCAGAATCGCTATCATCGCTGCTCGAAGCATGATATCCTTGCTTCAGTGGCGACATGGTATCAGGCTGTTGTTGAGATCTGGGTCTTGGTGACTCTGGAAGCGAAGTCATCGACTGACGTGGGCTGCCCGTAATTGAATATACTGATCGATGTGCTGGCGGCGGCGGCGGTCGCTCCAAGCTCGCTGGACTCATAATAGGAGACTGATCGCGACCGGAGATAGGTCGAGGGGTGGGCAAATCGTCTGTCACAAGCTCAGGGCTAGCAGGCTTCCTTTCTGGAGTGTTTGGCGTGCTCTGCTGCTTCTTCCTAAAGCCCGAAAGCGTCGCCCATTGCTCTTTGATCGTATCGGTAAGTGGCGTAGAAGAGAATGATCTGACTCGAGAATGCTTTCGAGGGCGTGTCACTGGCGGCCGACGCGGCTCGCTTTCACTCTCAACATTGTCTTCAGGGGTCTCGTCTCTTGTCCTGGAACGCTCCCGTTGAATATCTGCCGGGCTGGCAGTTGCAAGTCCACCTGACATAAGAGGTGGTTCTTGTTCCCAGCTGTGTTGCGCATTTTCAATTTCTTGCACGAGCTTATCAGTCTCTGCCTGCACCTCACTAGCTTGTTGTGATGCCAGGTCGGAGCCGATGAAATATGTAGATGTAGACGTAGTACCAATACTGCTCGGCTGAGCAAGCTTTTGTGGTGAATATCGAGGTCGAGGTACCAGCGGTACCTGCCTGCTCGGCATGGGTCTGTTTGGCACGCTGCTGGAGGACGGTGCAGATGAGCTGGAAGGTCTTGGTGAAGCTTGAGATGTGGTGGGCACCTTAGCCGAGTCTGCAGATACAGTGGATTGCTCAGACGAGCGCAATGAAGGTTTATGATGTCGCTGTTGTGGTAAATTCATTGCATGCTGGTAGTGCTCTGGCACGTTCCTCTGCTGTAGCCCTCCTCCCATGCTGAGCTTGGTCTGGCGCTCAGGTTGCTTCTGCTCAGATGCTGTAGACTCTGTCGTAGCCTTTGGACGTCGTCGTCGCAAGACTACCGAGGGCTCACCAATTGGCACGTCGACATCGGACGGCAGGGCTGCGAGGGCACCAGCGCTAAGAGATACTTTAGGCACCTCAGGCACATCTGCAGGCATGGTGCCTTGAATTTCAGGCTGGATCGGAGGTTGTGCTGGCGGTTCTGCGGCCATGTTCCAGCTCGGGTTGTGATTCAGCTTCGGTGGCAGTGGGTTAGATCCTAGCATATGTAGCCATTCCGTAACCGCGGCAGGATCTTCAGCACGCAGGGCCAGAATTTCGTGCCACCCTTGCGAAATACCCGCAACACCCTTGACCATAACTATTAGGTCAGATTCCGACTTCTCCCTCCTCGAAGAGACCTTGCTAAGGTGTATTGGCTGGAATAGCAGCCATTTGGCCTCCTCTTCGACTTGGCAGATCAGGATATCCCCTCCCGTGCCTGGCGTAGGGTCGTCACGTAGAACAATCTCGATCCTGCAGTCAAGGCGCTGGCCATTCGAATGGTAGAGACTCAGGTTGAACATGTCTCGAGCTCGAACCTTCCTTTTCTTGTCGACCTCAACTATTTCCAGAGGCGCCATAGTCTTGATATCCCTAGTCCTTGTGATGTCAATATTAGCTGCAGCTTCATCTTCGAGACGTCCTTGTTCTTCACTATGACGCTGTTTGGCCACTTCTGTGAGTGCCGCATACAATTCTGCAACCTTCAAGGCTTTCTCATGACCAGGGCTTGCGTCTCGTATCGTCGTGAAGAGCTTTGCCATTCGTTTGATCCTGATCAGAGGCCGTTTCTGCAAGTATGCAACATCGGCCTTCTGTCCTTGATCGTCAACAACGTCTCCGTCAGGATCTCGTGATAGCATTTCTTCTGCAGTCATTTGCGTAGGGTCGAGAGGGGCCAGGTTAACGATTACACCTTGGAAGCCCAACCGCCATGACTTCACATAGTCCGAGTATGACTTGTGTGCAGTGACCGCCCATGTCAAGAGACTTTCAAGGTTGTTCTCTTGAAGCGGTATTCGGCCGTGCATGTTCTTCAGTCGTTGTAACGCAACGCCCATGTCAATGATGGGTCGCGTGAAGCTCGCATCGTTGTTCTTGTTCTCGGAGAAGAGGCCAGCGGTCGCCGTGGCATCCGCCTTGGACAGCAATGACTGAAGCAATACAGGTGTCACGCCATCGACCAGAGTCCTCAACTCTCGAGTATATCTCAGCTCTTCCTGTCGCATGGTTTCTAGTGCTTCGCGTATTAACATTTCGTTGCTTGGTCCTTCTGGCTTGCGCAGACTGCGCACAGACCTTGTCGATCGTCGTGCTCGAGGTTGCGAGAGTACCGAAAGTAGGTCTTCATGCGTGGTCAGCTTTCTTTTCAGTTCTCTCGATGCTGGTCGATCTTCGCCCAGCGCAGCATCGTTTTGATGCGACTCCGCAGATTCTACTATAACTTCGTTAAGAAGTCGTGCTGACGCCTTTTGCTTCCGGGGCGTGATGTCGCGATCTGGCTGTATGGAACTTTCGCGATTGAGTGCGGAGACTGTCGGTTGCTCGAGCGGTTCCGCGGCTGCTACAGCTGCAGTAGATGGTGTGTCGCGTGTGGATTTCCTTGTCTTGCGGGCCGATGTTCTCGTATCTGGAGGAGCCTGATTTTGATGGTCTGCATAATCAGGTGGCGGGGCGATATGGTCTTCTCCCTTGCTGGGCTCATCGCATACCTCAAAACTGAAAAGGCGGCGCTTCGGATTTGATGTCTCAGAATCCCTTTCTTGACGCGATGACGCATTTCTGTGTTCTCTTCGAGAGGCTCGCCGTGCTTCACGCTGTTGTACAGGATTCAGAGAGTCCCAGATCTTGTTTGGATCGTCGACCTCTGCAATCGCTGGCTCAACTTGATCCTTCTTACGATGTGAGCGATGCTTGGAAGGCTTTGGCACGTTCCGCCCTGGGGACGGGGTCTTTTCCTTCCCATCGACAAATGGGTCCGGCATGTCCGGTTGCTCCTCCAGCCAAGCTTGTATACTTGGAATGCGGTTAGATGGGCCTTCGGGGGCATCATTTCCGCCAGTTAAGATTTCTTTCGTCTTGCTTAATATTCCACGCTTTCTGGATTTCGGAGGTTCCAGTCTATCAGACTCAGCTGGTGGTTTGCCTAAGGTTTGTGCATACTTGGTTGGCTGCTTGGGAGAGCCATCCTCATTAAGCTGATCATCTTGCTCACCCGGTAGCGGGCCATCATGCCTGAAGCTCAGCTGCGACTTGAATTGTGGAGAATCGTCTTGGGGGAGCACCGACTCTGGTCCATCGTCTTTGACACTTCTTGCAGGCGTGCTGCCTCCGGTTTCCGAACCGAAGTGAGATCGCGACTTGTTATACACACGGATGCCATCATCGACCAGAGCACCTCCACCATTGGCTCTAGCACGAGCTTCTCTCCTCCGTCTCCTACGCTCCTCCCTTTCGGCACGACTGCTGTTTATGTTGCGCGTTCGTTGGCTTTCTGATCGCAGGTACTCTGACGGGGGTGTCTTTTCCTTGGCTGGGTCCTCAACCACGGGCTCGGTTTGTGAGGAAGGTTGCTTAGGACTTATTCTTGTGCTCTGTCTCATGCTGCGCCTCTGCTTCACCCAAGCCCTGTTCTCTGCCTGTACCCATTTTGTGCTCCTCCTCCGCGGTGTGGATTGCGCCTCCTTCTCCTTCGCCAGCTCCGCAGCCGAGGGGTGTAAGCGAACGGGCGTGCGACATGCTTCTGATCGAGCTTGAGACTTCACACTTAGAACATCTGGATCAACAGCCCCAACCACATCCTCAGTCTGCCACTTCCGGATTCGATCTTGTACTGTCGCAGCGTCATGGTAGGAGGTCTGCTTCTTCGCTACATTCTGATCTGCAGTCGTCTGCTGTGATTTTCTTTGTGGTGTGGCTCTTTTTCGGGCTGGGCCAGTCTCGGGCATTTGGCCAGCTCCTATGCGCGCTCAATGCTCGATTGTGGTGGATGCTTGTTTGACCATCTATGAAACCTGAATGAAAGCATTGATAGTGGTCCTTGCTGCGGGCGCTGGGTTATCTTCGATCTGTGCGCGTTGTCGTCGATGTGAAATAAGCAATGCCTCGATCTTCGGTATCACGAAGATAGGTGACAAGCTACAAAGATGAAAACTGAGTCGAGTAAGAGACGTGTCTCACGATATCCGGCGCCCGTCTGTGAGCTTGCGCGATGCAATGCAAGCAGATCAACTCCATCATGGTGCAGCTTTCCTGTTATGAGATCTTGTCGGGGTACCTATCATTGGCTACATCAAAAACATGTGTTTTGGGGTGGCGTCTTAGGCCCAACTGCTGCTCAGACAACCGGCAGCCACCCCGGCCCTCGCTAATCTTCAGCGTAGCCACACCTTCAAAATAGCACCCGGGTCGGCTTGGGCTTGCAGATCACAATAATACTCCTACCACTACTCCAAACCACATGGCCATCACGACTACTTTTGGGCCAAGCAGAGACCTGGAAGATGCAGCTTGTCCAATAATGAGCTCTACTTGTCGTATTCATATTCAATGTCATGCACTGAACCACGTTATGCCTATGGACGTCGGTTTCGAATCAGTCGGAACTCCTTCAGCAGCATCACGACTGGGCATCCTAGCTAGCCTAAATCAGCACACTGAAAACTTGGTTGTTATTGCAGGCTCCACCAGAATCCTCAATTGGACTTGACATGGCCATTCTCTGCTGGTATCTCTCTTCCTGGTCGACGGTACAGTTCCCTGATTTCCTCCCATGCGCCAAACACTTCTGCTATCGTTGTAGTGCTCTGATACAGCAGGACTGGTACAAATTAGTAATATGCTCCAGAGGGGTTGGAGACCACTTACTGCCTGGGACAACCAGCCAGATAGCGTTCAAGGAGAAGAAGTAGAACCAGAGATAATAAGGCTCGGGTCGGCTGTACAAGCTATCCCTTGCATACAAGTCCACCAAGCTCGTCGACATATAGAGCAAATCCCCATAAAAGTGCCCCAGCGATACGACTACCTGAAGAGGATGTCGCCACGAGTTCGATGTCACAATGGCAACGGCCGTCAAGTATGACAGTGGACCCCAGACAATCACTGTGAGCGTCTCTGCACACAAGACGAGCACATCGCCTGAAAGATATCTGGAGTCGGACAGAGCATACTCTTTCCACAATTGAGCAAAGAGAGTCTGCTTGCCGCTTATTGTGGTGTGGTTCCAGACAAAGTAGCCCTCGAAAAATATATGGAGAGTCCCACCTACACAACGTGAGCTTTTGCCTCTGCGTATCCAGCTCTTTGGGACCTACATAACACAAACCACAACGCAGTAAATTTATCTCTTGTTTGTAACTCCTTCGTATATCGCGCCATGAGAAGCCATACAGATGATAGCAGTACCACCCACATCGCGCTAAATTCGACTGCAATCGACAATAGCTCTCGTTCGTTCGGGACATGATGAGGAAGGACGAGTGTCGTCGGATAGTATCGATGTTGAGGATTGGCCTGCATGGCTGTGAGTTCGCCTTCGGTTTAACAGAGGCGCCACTGGCGTCGGGCTGCAACTATTGAGAGACGAATGTGGTGTGAAGATGTGTTACGACGGCTGTGTGTTAGCTAACACCATTGTACAGAGTGAGCATTGAGTGATCGACTCGAAGACGACTAATATCACGGGTGGCAGGAAGACAGTAACTTGCCTACCCTTGTGCAAAATTTATGCCTTCACCCAGTGCAGGCGGGCATGGTGAAGGTGTTCTGCAGCCACATTGTTAGCAAGATGAATAACCCTCAGCACTTGAGCGAGGTCGTCAACTTAGAGTACTATTTGCTTCTTGAGGACTCGAGGCATTCTCCGAGTCGTGGGAGAGCTTGCAGTAGGCAAACTCGGGCTCGGAGATGAAGCATAAAACGTAACCATCAGGTGACCATAGCAGCCATAGACGCAATAATCTCCGATATCGTGCCTCTTCTGGCCGTGGTAGTTTTAGACCTCCGGGCTGCTCGTGTTTCTTCCACCGTTTATGAAGCAGTAGAGTCGGCATAACACCGCCTCGATCGCCATTTCTCAGCTTCGGTATCAATATTAATATTCGACAGCGACCGTCGGCCGTGATAATCCCGGGGTCTCGCTTCCAAGTCGTGTTAGCTGCAGGATATGACGACTGAGTTCATGGACAGGGCTCCAATTGGAGTGCGACCGGGAAGTTCTACAAATAACCGGCAGAACGCTGAATGATCGTCTAAATCAACGGCATGTGCGTTCTCCCCGAGTACTTATCGAATGTCGCCATAATTTGTGGCTCACTTTATTACACAGCATAGAGGAAGCAAATCAAGTGTCGCTTGGTTCAATTTGGCCGGCTCCAAGGACGTGGGGACTTGCCGAACTTCTTTTCCAACCTCAACGATTCACAGATCGACGAACATGGCCAGCGTCTCCCGTTCATGCATCTCTGCCTCTTATTCGTCCTTAGGTATCCCCCAGGGATGGATCGTACGCAAATCTCATCATCTCACCAACCTAGAAGCAGCTCCCATAGGATTCTCCCAATGCATGACATCTACTATCTGAAAGTTAATATAAACGGGCCGGTCGCTCCTGCTTTCTGTGTATTTCGCTTCTTCAAAGTTTTGCCCATAGCTCTTGCCTGGGTAGATTTGATAAGGAAGAACCACCCTGCACTTACGCTGGGTCCCGGTAATAGGGAGCCACCCACTGCACCGTCAGTCCTGCTAGGACAGCTTCTTGGATATTGCCCTTAGTCGGTATTGACTTGTGATATTGTATACTGGCATCTTCACTATATTCCTCTGCGGTCTCCGCGAGCTACGAAACATCATCAGCTATGGCGCAGAAGCAGAAGCCAATCTTCTGCGTCACGCACCCCCGTGCCTGCTCGACAGCCTTCGAGCGAGTAATGAAGCCCCGGTCATATCAAAGGATATTCGGTTGACCCAAGCAGGTATTCATGACGAGGAAAGATCTCGCTTGTGTTCACGAACCATTTGGAGATGCTTTCTACTATGGGTACATCGAAAAATTCGGCATTGCAATATTTTCTAACCGTGACAGACCAGAACGAATGAGCGTTCGATACGAGGATGACGAAGAAACACGAAGAGCCTCTGGCTTTGGTGACTCGACCTATGCCACCATTTTCGATCGAATCGAGCGCGAGGGATCTGAGGTGTGACCTTATCCCCTCCACCTGCCCCACTCTGCGTCCAGGCGACCATATAACTCACTTTGACGCTCGGAGCCAACCTTGCTAGACTGCGGAGCACAGATACTCACAGCTATGACAGGGAAAGCGAGTCTTCATCAAGGACATCATTCACTACCTTTTGCCTCCTGATGCCAAGCCACCACAAATTGCTCCTTCCCTAATGCTCAAGAGGCGAGGAATCGGCACGAAGACTAACGGCATCGTCAACGGCAACGGCCATTCCAGGGAGAACTCGACGAACTCCCTCAAGGAACCACGGCCATTCCCGTACGGCACGCGATCTGAGCCAGGCAACCCAACAGTAATTCCTGGCGAAATGTTGAAGCAATTCCACTTCACATTTCTGATCCGTGATCCGCACTACAGCATCCCGTCCTACTATCGATGCACAATTCCACCTCTCGACGAGGTCACCGGCTTCTTCCGATTCTATCCTTCCGAAGCCGGTTATGACGAGGTCCGTCGCGTCTTCGACTACCTGGTCACTACTGGCACTGTTGGGCCATATTTTGCTGGTCTATCTCAAAATGGTGCTGTCAAGGCCGTCAACAGTATGAACGGTGCCACCGATGGTCCATCAGCTATACCAGACATTTGCGTTATCGACGCGGATGACCTCCTCGATAACCCGAAGGAGATGATCGAGGCGTATTGCCAGGCTGTTGGCATGGATTACAATCCAGATATGCTTCACTGGGAAGACGACGACAACCAGCGACGCGCCAAAGAGGCATTCGAAAAGTGGAGAGGATTCCACGAGGACGCGATTGACTCGACTGAGCTGCGAGCACGAACACACGTATGTTGCACAACTAACAGTGGGGGCCACGCTGACCGTTTTAGAAGAAAGCGAAGAAAACTGAGGACGAGTTCGACCGCGAGTGGACGCAGAAGTATGGCTTGAAGGGTGCCAACATCATTCGTCAGTCCGTGGATGAGAACATGGACACTTATCGCTACCTCAAGCAATTTGCTTTGCAGGTCACCCCAAAGCATCACGGGTACGATCCCCATGATGACTAAGCGTTCGTTCCTTCACGCGCGCACATGATGATTACACTGTTTTCAGTGTGCTTGACGAGGACTATTGCAAAATTGAATGAATTCTACGGAGGAGAGATTGTGGAGGAACACCAAATTGGCTATGAATTTGTCGAACATCTGGGGAAACAGGATTGCTTTATCCCACACTCGTTCGACAATTGTTTATCTTTCCTTGTACTAGGCAACAAATGAGATACGAATCATGACTCAATTATGCACCATCCCTGCCGGCTTCATATTGCTGTTCTGTATATCGTCTTCACGCTCGACCATCTTGGCCTTGGAGCGATGATTGGGTCAAGCGTGACCAGCGCCCTGGGATGGATGTTCAGACACTTTAGTAGATGTCGAGAATGTTGACGATCTCTTGTGACTTGCTTCTCTGTTCAAAATTTCCAATATCGGTTGGTGGTTTGGAAATTCAGTCCAGCTTCAAGACTGGGCGAACGAATAAAATTGTATTGCTAGCCATTTACCTGCCAATCAATCTACCAAACTCCAATTCCTGGTCTAGAGGGCCCAGTGGGTAGTAGGATACGGTACGGTGCTGGACCACTACCAGTATAGATATCGCGCTTCTTCAGCAAGCGTCATCATGGCTTCTGCTAGATGAACCTGAGGGAATAGTATCACCTGTAACGCTGTGGTCTGATACAGTGAGGGCTAGCATGCAGGGAAGGCATGATCGGGTAGCTTCTGTGTTTGACCAGAATCGGCAAGGTGCCGCTGGCACTTTCTGGAAGGCACGACGTCATTCTTTCCAGTTTCCAGTGCTGTCGAGTCCTTTCGCTTGCTCGCTGCCCGATACCCACAGAAGCAGCGAGTACAGTGACTTGTTTGCTGGTCTGACAAGTATTTACCTTCTTCTACCTCGTCGTCTGTTCCTTTCGCCAGATTCCTAGCACAGTACACTTCGCATTCACGACAATGGCCGGATCAGGCTTACAATTTACAGACAAGGCCTCACAGGCCCTGAGCCATGCCCAAACACTTGCAGAACAATACGCGCATACTCAGATACTGCCGGTACATCTAGCAGTAGCCCTCTTTGACCCCCCTCCGGACGAGTCCAAAGACCAGCAAAATGTCGCCAATGCCTCTCACAATCATGCTTCGGCACCTCTGTTCAAGCAGGTTGTCGACAAAGCGCATGGTGATACACAACTGCTCGATCGGGCACTGAAAAAGCAGCTCGTACGATTACCCAGTCAAGATCCTCCGCCGGACCATGTCACAATGTCCCCAGCTCTTTCGAAAGTCATCCGATCAGCGGCAGATTTACAGAAGACACAGAAGGACAGCTTCATCGCCGTCGATCATCTGATATCGGCAATCGTGCAAGATCCCAAGATCCAGGCTGCTCTTTCAGAATCCAACATCCCGAACACGAAACTCGTTGACTCTGCCATCCAGCAAATACGAGGCACGAAACGAGTCGACTCCAAAACCGCCGACGCGGAAGAAGAGAATGAGAATCTGAAGAAATTCACCATTGACATGACCTCCATGGCAAGAGAAGGCAAGATCGATCCTGTCATCGGACGAGAAGAAGAGATTAGGAGAGTCGTCAGAATCTTGTCGCGAAGAACGAAGAACAATCCAGTCCTGATCGGTGAGCCAGGTGTGGGAAAGACCACCGTCGTGGAAGGTCTTGCTCGAAGAATCGTTGACGCAGACGTTCCCGCCAACCTGGCTCAATGCAGACTTCTCTCACTCGATGTCGGCTCTCTCGTTGCTGGTAGCAAGTACAGAGGTGAATTCGAAGAACGAATGAAGGGTGTCCTGAAGGAGATCGAGAACTCGAAAGACATGATTGTCCTCTTCGTGGACGAAATCCATCTACTGATGGGTGCCGGTGCTAGCGGAGAAGGCGGCATGGATGCAGCCAATCTGCTGAAACCCATGCTCGCAAGAGGCCAATTGCACTGCATTGGCGCTACAACACTTGCAGAATATCGGAAATACATCGAGAAGGATGCAGCCTTCGAACGAAGATTCCAGCAAGTCTTGGTCAAGGAGCCATCGGTTCCAGAGACAATTTCTATCCTTCGAGGTCTGAAAGAGCGGTACGAAGTTCATCATGGTGTCACCATCCTCGACGGAGCCATCATCGCAGCTGCGAACCTGGCGGCACGATACATCACCCAACGACGATTGCCAGATTCTGCTGTGGATCTAATTGATGAAGCTGCAGCTGACGTGCGTGTCATCCGTGACTCACAGCCCGAAGTACTCGACAACATGGAGCGGAGACTGCGGCAACTTGACATAGAAATTCATGCACTGCAGCGGGAGAGTGACCCTGCTTCTGTCGAAAGGTTAGCTGCCGCCAGGAAAGAAGCTGCTGACCTCAAGGAGGATCTGGCACCTCTCAAAGAACATTATGAAAGTGAGAAGGAACGTTCCAGAGAACTTCAAGATGCGAAGATGAAGCTCGACCAACTCAAGAACAAGGCTCTCGATGCCGAGAGATCAGGCGATATTCAGACCGCTTCCGATCTGCAGTACTATGCTATTCCTGATGTACTAGCACGCATCAAGGAGCTCGAGGCGGATAAAGCTCAGGCTGAAAAGGAGCAACTCCAACGCACGGGCGACGAAACTGTTGGTGCTACCGATTCAGTTGGACCAGAGCAGATCAACTCTATTGTTGCCAAGCAGACCGGTATTCCGGTCAATCGACTGCGAGCATCGGAGAAGGAGAAAATTCTCCACATGGAAAGAAACTTGAAGAACACTGTGGTTGGTCAATCAGAGGCTGTGACGGCTGTCTCGAATGCTATACGACTGCAACGATCAGGCCTTGCCAATCCGAATCAGCCACCCAGCTTCCTGTTCTGTGGTCCTTCAGGAACGGGTAAGACGTTGCTCACGAAGGCACTAGCTGAATTCCTGTTCGACGACCCGAAAGCCATGATCAGATTCGACATGTCCGAGTACCAAGAAAGGCACGCATTATCGAGGATGATCGGTGCGCCGCCAGGATATGTTGGACACGATGCTGGTGGTCAATTGACAGAAGCACTTCGACGACGACCATTCTCAATCCTGCTCTTTGACGAGATCGAGAAGGCAGCCAAAGAAATTCTTACAGTCATGCTTCAACTTATGGACGATGGACGAATTACAGACGGTCAAGGCAGAGTGATCGACGCCAGGAATTGTATTGTCATTATGACATCCAATCTTGGTGCTGAGTATCTGTCCAGAAGTACCAACACAGATGGCAAGATCGACGCAACGACCCGAGAGTTGGTCAACAACGCACTCCGAAACTACTTCCTGCCTGAATTCCTGAACAGAATCAGCGCTACTGTCATTTTCAACCGCCTCGGCAGACGCGAGATCAGGAAAATCGTTGACCTTCGACTCCATGAGATACAGAAACGACTCGAGGCCAATGACAAGAAGATACATATCAATGCAACGGAAGAGGTCAAGGATTATCTTGGCGCTGCTGGCTATTCACCAGCATATGGTGCTCGACCGTTGCAGAGACTCATCGAGAAGGAGATCCTCAACCGTCTTGCTGTGCTGATCCTCAGAGGCGCGATCCGAGATGGTGAAGAGGCATATGTTGAGATGAGTGATGGCAGAATAGTGGTTAGACCAAACCACAGTGATACTGAGCTGGAGGACGATGAAGATATGATCGATGAGGATGATGCGGTGTTGGAACTTGAAGATGGTGAGAATGGCATGGACCTCTATGAGTAGAGAGTGAACTCTACGACGATGATATGAGATATGAATTATGAAGGATAACATAGAATAGCGTGGAGCATGGCGTATGGTGTGCTGGGATAGGTGCTTAGGAGGTAGGATTCTACACTTAGCATTTTCATAGGCAGTCGTACGGATGTTAGTAACATAATGTACAAGGCTTTGGTAACAAACTTTTCCTTTCCATTGTCTCTTACTTGTGTATGCTTTCTTGAGCGTCTACAACTTGTTCCATTCCCAGCTGCCGCTTCTGCTTCCTGCGCAGCCGTGCACACTAGCCTGAATTAAGCAGGACTGACATCACATGTCGTCGCGTCGCTTCTGACGCGTCAGCAATGAGCATCGCGTACGAACGATATACCAAGCCACTACACAGCTCAGCTCAGCTCAATTCAGCACGTTCAACGTTGTCACTGTACATGCAACAGCAGATACCACCAGTCCTTATATCATCACCACTCAGACTCAGACTCACCACCTGTAAACATGGCGCCCACAAAACGAGCCCGACCCTCCTTCTCACCACCGCGGCCGAAGTCGAAATCAAAGGCTACAAATGTATCGACCGCAATGAAAGGCAGGGAAACGTCCTGGAAGAATCAGAGGAACGCTGCGGTTGCCAAAAAGCGGGCGAATGGCACGGGGACGAGCTCGAAGTATAGTGGGAAGAAGGGTACACGTAGGGCACAGCTTGATGAGGATGGGGATGACGATGAAGAGGAAGAGGAGGCTGAAGTTGATGATGAGGCGGATGAGGAGGACACCCGTGAAAGATCTGCGCTTGCGCTTGTTGATGCGTCGGCTGAGGAGGACGACGAAGAGGAAGAGGGAGATAGCGACTCAACACTCTGTTCCACCACCAATACCAACACCATACACAACAGAAGTCGCCCGAATCCGAACATAACCTCCAGCCCCGAACCAGACATGATATTAGCAGAAATCACAACCACACCCTCCACATCCGACTCCCCAATACCAGAGCAACTAGTCCATAAGATCCTCAATTCCCGCTTTGAGACACCAGGGAAAACAAAGATCAGCGCTGATGCGAGGGATCTGGTGGGTCGGTATTTGGAGGTTTTTGTGAGGGAGGCGGTTATGAGGAGTGCGTTTGAGAGGGAGGGGAGGGAGGGTGGCGAGGTTGGGGATGGGGCTGGAAGGGGAGGTGGGTTCTTGGAGGTGGAGGATTTGGAGAGAGTGGGGGTGCAGTTGTGTTTGGATTTCTGAGGAGGGAATGGGTAGGATGATGGCAATGTGTGGGATGTGAGATATGGAGTATGGATTACTGGCGGCTACACAGTCTTGGATATAGGATTGATATGAGTTATGAGGTATGGGTTACGAGCTATGAGATATGAGGTATCGGAATGACTATGATTGTGTTAGGGTATGGACAGAATGACGGTGACTCAACGGAGCGAAGGAAGGACACCATATCCGTGTGCAAAACACCATGCACCCTGTTCCTGACACGACCAATACAAAAGCAAATCACTGTAGCACGGAATATGGTGCGGAAGCTAAGGTTGACTGACACACAGAGTCGGCTGGACCGAACATTATGGCTTCAGGTTGGAGAACCCTCCTGGTCTACAGTATAGTCTACCACTTGGCTCTATGTTGCGTCGCGAATCCCCAGAAGTGACCTCACTTGAGTCGTTCCAGGCAAGATCTGAGAACCCCCTGAAAGTCATATGATGGGCCAATGGTCAATGGTTGTCCACAAGCTCTTAAACAAATTAAAGATGAAGTTTGATTGCACAGGAAGTTTACGGAAGCTTCGTAGATGTCTATCTGTGCTAAGATTATAAACCGTCCTTTACGGATCCTAAGTTGCAGTGGCACGAGTGGGTATGTAAGCACTGCTTTCTTTTATCTACACGTGACGCCACTCCTGTTTGAATCAGAGCTAGGCAAGAGCTACCGATAAGCAAGGATTGCTCCGAGGCAGCGAGGCAACTGTGATCGGATTGCCTTCAATATTCTTCACTGGCGCCTCCAGACAAAGCCTTTGGTTGTTTTGTTCTCACGCGCCCATCAAACGGCTGTGTAATGATCTTTCGTCATTTTCTGTCTTGACAACGCACGCAGGCCATTCCTTCAGGCGTGGTGGTCGCTGGGAGGACCTTACCTTGCAGGAGTGATACTGAAACATTCTGCTACACGGAGATATCATCCGCTTACTTTCTCAATTGCATGGCTTCCGACTCTGCTTTTAGATAATCTGCAAGCATCACTGGTCGGCACCTACCATGCTCGAACTTCCTGTCGAGATCTGGGTCCAGGTCCTGGAATATCTAAGCCCTACAGACCTGCTCGCTGTACAGCGGACCAACAAACGACTATCCAAAATCTCTCGAGATGCTGCCATATGGAGAGCCAAATGCTTCGAGCAGGCACCCAGCGCTGTTCATGCCTTCTCAAATGGCGATTCGTTGACCGACTTGCTAAACGGACTGTCGCTGACTTCAGAATCTCGCGAAGCACAAACCTCACCTCAACCAAGGAACGGCGACTCTAATGCACAGATAAGCCGCCGAGCAAAAGCCATTGCAAAGTGGGACTGCACAGATCATGGCGAGAGGATTGACTGGTATTCTGAGTACATTGCTCGACACGCTCCACTCACCACAGAATGGCTCGATCATCCTCGAGCGAACGAGATCAGAGGCATGGCTCTTTTCGATAGCGAACGCAAGGTTCTCAGTCCAATGGAAGATGGTAGTCTACGAATATGGGACGTTAAGCAAACGACCAATGGACGGAGAAGTCTTCACGAATATGCCAAGAGCAATAAAGGCCTGCTCTTCAATGACCTTTCCTCAACTAGCGGTCCTTCTTCTTCCACGAAAGAGCTCAATACAGGCAGCGCTATCGATAGCACAGTAGTGGGCCATACTGACGATAGAGCATATATTGCGGTTGACGATGTCCTTAATGAGGTGGATCTGCGTACCATGTCTGTCGTCTCCCAAAGCAAATATGCCTGGAAGATCACTGCCATATCACAACAAGCTAGCGAGGATCTACCGCTCATGATTGGGACGTCCTTCAGCCTTCAGATGCACGACCCACGTTTATCGCTCAACCATCGATCTGACGCATCCGATTCCAAGCTCGATACTGGCAACGAGGAGGAAAACACCATCTTCTTGCCAAACTACAGCAAGAACTGGTCAAAAGGGCAGTTTCGAGAACGCCTGAATCGATACATGCGGCCAGCTGGAAGATTCGACCTCGATTGCTGGGCACCAGTTGAGCCCGGTCCACAAACCATCCTTCATCGCGGCCCGAATGAGATTGCTGTTGCGGGAAGAATGCCGAGTATACTATTCTACGATAAGCGCAACTTTCCACAACTGCAGTCCGTGATACATTCAGGTGCACGGTTGTCCTCACTAGCAACGATACCTTATGCACCATCCGGCTCCTCATCGAACGCCACAGCAGAAGCGACCCTCATCGCAGCAGGCGAATATCATGGCCGTGGTTCGCTCGAACTGTACGAGCTTCCACATGGCCGCCCATCAGACCAAACACCCTCCTATGGTGTAGAAGAAGACTATGTCGCGCCTTCCCTCCCCAGACAGAACGACATTGAGCCTACAGAACAGCCTTCCATTCCTGGCCCAAGCTCAGATCCTGCCAGTGTCCCACTACCGTCCGTCAATAACGAGCCGTACTCATATAAGAATCGCCAATCCTCAAGCAGTGCAAAGATCCTCTCTGTCGCAACACAAGGCAGCCGAATTGTTTACTCCGATACAGAGGGGAAACTCCACTGGGTCGAACGTGATGGGCGTGGATTAGCTCGACGTTGGAACATAAACAGCTACGCCTACAGTCATCAGGGTGGAGCAGTCGTTGGTGAAGCAGTAGTGCGCAAGATCCTCACGTTCTCGTCCGATGCTACACATACCTCCGGCGACATGACGGGAATGACACGCGGCGATGGCGATCTACTCATCTGGACAGGTTGGGATCTAGCGGTGGTAACGAGCAAGGTAAAGTGGACGGGTCACGATGAGCTTGTCCAAGCTTTTGAGGCAAAGATGAGTTTAGATGACAGCCCGGAGGGAGCTAGCCGACGGAACAGTGAAAGTGAGAGGGAGAGGGAGGAAGAGTATGCACGGACCATGCGTAGGGCGCTGGAACGACAGGCTGATGAGAGGAGGTTCTTGGCCAGGTTTGGGAGGATGGGAGCCTGACGTGGTGACGAGGATGGGAGGGATGAGGACGAACTTGACGAAGGTCCCGTGTCGACAGGGATGGAGCATGCAGGCAGTCTGAGCAGAAGCATAACGAGCTGGAAGCAGAACAACGATTTCGCGGGTCACCCGAGCGGCAGCTGAAGACTTGCTTACGGTCGAACAGGGGGCAAAAAGACCCTAAACGATAGCAGATCGAGATGGTCGGAGCTGTGGAAGATGGTAGGAACCGAATGATAGCGAGCATCAGATAGCGTAGCATATAGTGGTGGGCAACTTCCCAGCCCGCGCCAAATCTGATGCCTTTTGTCGAAGACAAATGTCCAAACTGTATCTCCTACAGCACCACTACTAACTTGTATATTCTGTGGTGATTTAAGCTAGCTCGTTTCTCTCGTATCACGGCTAGCTCTCTTTATTAAGATAATAATTAAGATCCTGTGATCTGGAAGCTGTAGCTGGAAATTCTTGATAATAGATACGGGGAGTACAGCTACGTTCTACATCTGAATAGCCTACCGTAGGCGATAAGCTGTTTCTTCCTAGTAGTCACACCCGGGTCGATCAACGTGGCCGCTCGACCTCCCCAAATTCGTGCTTGAGACCGGACACGTTGATTGACCGGGGTGTCGTAGTACATCTCTCAACCGACTACTATTACCACTTAATAATAGAGGCTGCAAAGACTAAATAGCTAGGAGAGGCACTTTCAAGTAGCCTAGATGCGGTCTCCATGTCTAGAGTAGTGATTAAATCATACATAGACGAGTCCTGTATTCGACATTCGTCAAAAACAAAAGACATCAAAGTTGGCGCGCGCCGTAAAGTTGCTCGCCAGTAAGCATAGCATGACAAGCATCAGTTGTGCACAATCCGTACCAGCACTCTCCTCTCGACCACCAATCTTCCAAAGCTATCATATGATTCTGAAGAAACTGTGGTAAACACCTACTGTACTCTGCATGCTGGCCACCTCCTCTCGCAGCCACTGCATCTCCTTCCGCCAAGCTCAGCGATCGAATCTGGTTGGGGGCACGATCGCCACTAATCGTACGCTAAAGCAGGTCCGATCTGGCCTCTACGCCGCTTACATCACCACCTAGAACATGGCCATCGCAGCCATAGCGAGGATACAATCAGTGTCCAAGATGGCGCTCTTCTTTGTCTTCCTCGAGCGTGAGTTGACCACTGAGAATTCATGCTCAATAGCATACCACTATTATCACGACGATTATTCGTGCGTCGACAGCAACATCAATCTTTCCTCCCTACCCTGGCATATACTGCGGGCAGCTTGACAGTCGCGCGCCACTATACCAAGATGCCGGCAGTAGCAGGAACAAAGCGCAAGGCTCAAACAGCTATCGACGCCTTCATCAGTCCGAAGAAGCGCGCCGTACCACCTGCCGCGACATCCACATCTCCTTCTAGCGCACCAACCCTGTCTATGAAGGAAGAGCAGGATCCTCACGGCCCGGGAGACAGCACTACTGCTACTGCCGATGTTACTGCCACTGCGAATGTCACCGCGCAGCCCGAAGATACCACCCCATCCTCCTCCCTCTCCGAATGGAAGACTCGGGCCCACTCACGCCCACCCAACCCCAAACACTCAGACCCAACCCGCTACAAAGACAGCAAAATCGCCGAACAAAACGGAATAATCCTCCGAGATTTCTACCCACCAGAAATCAGCAACGCCCGCGCCCGAAAATACGCAACAGGGGAGATTGAGCGGCCTATTACTACGCTCGAACGCACGATACGGGAGACACAGGGCGCGAGGGATGCGATTGAGGTCGCCGATAATGGGTGTGTAGTGCACTGGTTCAAGAGTGACCTCCGACTCCGCGATAACAGGGCTCTCAGTCTTGCGGCTGACAAGGCGCGGGGTGCACGGGTCCCGCTGATATGCGTTTACCTTGTCTCACCGCAGGATTTTGTGGCGCATCTGATGGCCCCCGTGCGCGTGGATTTTGTGTTGAGGAATCTGGGGGATTTAAAGAGAAGGCTGGGGGAGTTAGATGTGCCGCTTTATGTTGAGACGGTGCAGAAACGGAGGGATGTGCCGGGGAGACTTGTGGAACTATGTGGAAGTTGGGGCGCGCGACATGTATTTTGTAATATGGAGTATGAGGTTGATGAGTTGCGACGGGAGGAAGGGTTGACGAGGATGTGTCTTCAGCAGGGGATTGATTTCACGGTTGTGCATGATACTTGTGTTGTTGAGCCGGGGTTATTGACGACTGCGGCGGGCGGACAGATGAGTGTTTATAGTCCGTGGCATAGGAAGTGGTGTGCGTGGCTTAAGGAGCATCCGGAATTGTTGGCGGAGTTTGAGGCGCCGGGAAGGAATCCGCCTGTGGTGAGGGAGAGGTATGGGGAGGTGCTTGAGACGCCGATTCCTGAAGCACCACCTGAGAAATCATTGACAAATGAAGAGAAAGAACGATACGCACGGCTATGGCCGGTCGGTGAGGATGAAGCACACGCCCGGTTGCAGAAGTTCATCTTGGAACGGATAAAGGCGTACCACACAAATCGGAATCTCCCTGCTGGAGACCACACTTCTAGTCTCTCTGCACACCTCGCAGCAGGCACACTCGCGGCTCGCACCGTTGTCCGCGAGGCCTTCCGCGCTTCAGGCCTGAAGACCATAACAGACGACAGACAGAACGGCCACATGATGTGGATTGGCGAAGTCGCCTGGCGCGATTTCTATAAACACGTCCTTTGTGGATGGCCATACATCTGTATGGGTGTTGCGTTCAAGCCCGAGTACAACAACATCGAGTGGGAGTACGACGATGAGAAATTCCGGGCGTGGGAGACAGGGCGCACGGGATACCCACTTATTGATGCTGCGATGAGACAGTGTCATGAACAGGCCTACCTGCACAATAGAGTTCGTATGTGCGTTGCATCTTTCCTCGCGAAAGATCTAATGATCGATTGGAGGATGGGCGAGCGCTGGTTCATGGAGCATCTGATTGATGGGGACTTTGCCTCGAATAACGGGGGTTGGGGTTTTAGTGCGAGTTGCGGTGTTGATCCGCAGCCGTATTTTCGGATATTCAATCCGATACTGCAGAGTGAGAAGTTTGACGAGGCGGGTGATTATATCAGGAGGTGGGTGCCTGAGTTGAGGGACGTGAAGGGGAAGGCGATACATGATCCTTATGGACGGGGGGCGGAGGCGTTGGCTAGGTTGAGGGGGTATCCGAGGATGATTGTTGATCATAAGGTGGCGAGGGAGAGGTGTTTGAGGAGGTATAAGGAGGGGATTGGGAGGAGTACAGCTTGATGAGATGGGAGGAATGGTCAGAATAGCTTGAGAGAGAAGGAAACAGAGCAGGAGCAGCCCAGGAGGGCCTTGTGCTGACTAAGGAAAGAGCCTGTGCTATCACGGCAATAGAGCCTGTCGTGGTACCTGCCTTCGCGGTCAATGAGTTCTTTCCTCCAACGATACCGTCAAGGATTTCATTGCGTTGCCTGATCGTTCTTGATTGTGTTCATAATTAGAACGTGGTCTCGAGCTACCCCCCAATAATACGTTCGACTCTTGTTTCGACCTCTGGAATAAGACAGACTGCGCACCTAAATGCGCCATCCATCTCATTATCTCATTATTGCTGGCAGTTCGTACTCTTTCCATCTTCCCGGACGCCGCATGCCGAAGCCCATAGCAAGTAGCACGCAGCCATCCTCGGATACCTATCACTCTACAGCAACTAATGTCCGTAGCCCCAAGGTATGCGGCTATTAACCGACGCTGACCTCGAACGACCGGACAGAAGCATAGGTACTTAAAAAGATTACGAACGCCGCTCCACTATTTCGGAACCACGGCCAAAAGACCCGCCAAGGCCGCCAATAGCGCAGCAGTACAGGCACGCGAGTCTCCTGTCTTACGTGGCCACGTTCCAGGTTATCAGACAGCAAAGTCGGATTCAGAAGTACAGTATCTGATTGTGCCTACTGTAGGATCTCTGGTAAGCTGCTCATATTGACAGCTAATTCCTCTCATGGACGGACTGATTTAGTAGATCACATACGTCCTACCTTTTCTCCCATTTCTGAAAGCGGAAGAAGAGCACACGACGCTTTCCAGGTAATCGCCACCTCTATATTCAGTAACGTTCAAGCGGGATCTGGCTTTGTCGCCTATGCACATCGCTGGAGCATCCGTCCCTGTCTGGTAAGCTGTCGCGTGCGAATAGCGACGCGGAATCATCCTATCATCAAGGATAGACTCCATGATTGTCTGTGGTAGCCCGTGCATACGTATGTTCGGCCTCTCATGCTATTCCCTGGCAGTGAGCATGATGGACTTAATCAGACATGAATCTATCCTTTGTTTGACTGTTTGTTTGTTTGTGATATTTCACTTCTGCGACGACCAGGTGTCAAGTCGCAGCTCACTATTGATTTGATATCTTCACTTAACATAACAGATCGGATCGATACTGGATTCATTTCAATGGCCACCTCCAACACGACGTCCTTACCAATTAACATATCAACATGAGACTCCTACCATGTCTCCAAACCATCACAATCTCCCTCATCCTCCTCAGCACTAACGTCCCCACCACCCTCGCAGACGCAGACTTCCTCGACGTCCGCACAAACCTCACCACCTCCCGCAGCGGCAAACCCGGCGATCCCAAAGACAAATACTTCCACGAATCAACCTTCCACCCACACTACGATGGTCGCTTCGCGGCCAAAGAAGTCAACAAGGAGGTCCGCCTCGCCCACCTAACAGCGCTAATGCAGACGTTTCTATCCACCATGTCTGATATTGGTGCCGAAACCTGGATCATGCACGGCACGCTGCTGGGTTGGTGGTGGAATGGCAAAATCCTCCCCTGGGATAGTGATATTGATGTTCAGGTTTCGGAAAGTACGATTGCGTTCCTGGCGAAGTACTACAATATGACGGAGTATCGTTATTCGCTGCCTGGTGTGAAGAGGGGGAGGACGTATCTGCTTGAGATTAATCCGCACTATATCATTCGCGATCAGGCTGATCGGCTGAATGTTATAGATGCGAGGTGGATTGATACTGAGAATGGGCTGTTCATTGATGTTTCGACTGTGCGGCCTGATGATGAGAGGCGGAAGAATGGGGTAGAGGGGGCGTTGATGAGTAAGGATAAGCATGAGTACCTTGAGCTGGACATCTTTCCGTTGAGGGATAGTAAGTTTGAGGGAATTCACGTGAAGATCCCGTTTGAGTATGCGAGGTTGTTGGGGAATGAGTATGGATCGCAGGCGCTCATCGCGACGGAGTTTGAGCACCATCGGTTTAATGAGACGACGAAGGTGTGGGAGCCTGTGGTGCAGCAGGGCTGGCATTTCAGGAGGGAGAAGAAGAGGGAGGGGAAGATACCCCACGGAAGAGAGTGTCGAGGCCGCCTTGAGCTTGTGTCTCAGACAAGGGCAAGGTGACATGTGCGCTTGGACATGGCCTCATGACACCGTGCAGTCCGCACAGCTACTGGTATATTGACCATCGCCGTCCGCTACGACAGAGAAGGTCCTGTGGGAGAACACTGGGGTACGAGCTATCAACACCATCCGAGCCTACGCAACAGCCATCCCCACAGAGTGCAGAGCCCGACATGACGCCACACGAGATGATGGATGTCAACATAAGGGATGTCATGCGGCGCATCGGAACAGACAGCACCTTCCATTCACACACGGAACCCAGAGCTGATAGGGACTGCGAGCGAATATTGGACATCAGGCTCGGCGCATTAGAGGTTCGCACGGATATTGGACAGGATCATGGTTGGAAATGAACGGCGGCGTTCTTGGGTACATAGGATATGGTTCTTTGGGTAACGGAGATGGACTGCAGATCACGGAGTTTCGACGCATTGCAAAAGACGAATCGGTGTCGCACAAGACGCAGCTGGTGAGACAAGATCGCGAGCTTGCATTAGAGCAAACATGCTTGAGCCATTTTCTGCCTCTTTGCGCTCGTTGCCTGCCACGTACATACTGCGATGATCATATGCGTAGCGGATGCTCGGCTGGAGTACATGCCACAGCCGCGACGGATTCGAACTCGCTTGAGTCGAACATCTCTCGTCCATTTTCAAGGCCCAGGCATCTCAATGGGCGACCTGACCGTGCTACCGTCCAAGCTTGCTGACCGGGGTGAAAGATTAAGTCGCTTGACTGTGTCCTCCTCCTCTCCCACTTGAACCGATGATGCGTGTTGCCCTGAGTGAGGTGGCGTAAGCGAGACCTTATTGACGTGCTGCTGAGAAGTGAACGCTGGCGGTGGAGCCAGTGGCGTAGGAGGTCGAGCTATTTGGTCCTCGTCGTTGCTGTTCTTCTTGAACCTTAGAAAGGCAAGTAGGAAGCCGAGGGCGAACATTAAGCAGGCGCCGACAACTGCACCCACAGCAATCCCCGCTTTGGCGCCGCGGGAGAGTCCTCGATCATGAGCGATCTCACTTGTTCCCGGACATGTAGTCGGAAAGTCAGCGTCAATGATGATCCAAGGACTGCTCAGGTTCGCATTGTACTCATCCTTTGCTGGATCATACCCGACGGGGAGAAAACTGAACTCCCAGACAGGGATATCTTTCACCTCTTCTTCAGGTAGATCAAGCACCCATTTGAGCGTGAGGGTCTCATAGGTATCAAGATTGGCTAACGGTCCGTCAGTCGAACGCTTCATTACCGGGATGTACTTACTCACACACTATACGGTGCTGATATTTGTGGACTAATCCGTCCGCTATCCACAGCTCAACAACTGAGTTGTTCATGTATTCCTTGTCTACCCAGATGTACATGAATAGGCTCCATTGAAGCGGCAGAGTCTGCCCAAGCTCAACTTTGGTAGTATTATCAGTGCGGTACAGTGGTGGGAACGACCATTCCTGCAAGGCGGTCCCGCTGACGATGCCAAAAAGGAGGCAAAGTATGAAGTGCTTGGCCCGCATTTTGAGCCACAACGCTGGGTACAGCGAGAATGGTCGAGGGCGACAACAGCGCTGATATGAACTGATGATTGAGATGCATCGTGGATAGGAAAGGGTTTTAGGTCGAAGCACCGTGGTGCTAGGCGAGGCCATGACGAGGTACGTAGTACAGCATGCTGTTCCTGGGTACACAATCGCGAAGTCGCATGGCAGCAAACATACCAAGAGCAACCACAAACCTGGCTTCCAGTCACGGGCTTCAAGCTGTGTTGTTCTTACCTTCCTCGATATTGCAAAGAGAAAAGAACAGAGGCAGCGGCGAGACGAGCCGGAATCTGTCTTCCTTGAAGGAAGCGCATGCTCTCGCGCAATTACCCCAGGCTGATGAGAACACCATTCGGACTCGTGTAACTCCTTCCGAACCTCTGGTTCAAGCTGGCCATACATGGCCAAGGGTAGACCGCTTGACTGTCATTCTAGTTGGGGAGTCAAGATCAAAGAATCGACAATGACCAGCATCTCCAGCACAAATATCGATTGAGCGGTTACGTCTTGCCGCAGGGCACGACATCATAAGTTGTAGTATTGTAAAGATGTATAGTTTCTCGAAGAAAGAAAGCTGATTCAGACTCTAAATCTTCGTGCTCGCCGGTTGAGAAGCACGACTTTTGTAGTGACCCTAACTTTCTCTTGGCTTAAGGCCTGACTGCCTGAAATATCAGTATGCATCTCATAAGTGGTGCAGGAACTTATCCTTACGTATCACACGATAAACAAACAAGATATTCTGTTTGAAATACAAAGGCAGTCTTCTCGCAGCTCCCATATCCTGTAGTGTCAGAAAGCGAACACAAACAGGCACGCAACAAGTTCTACCGACTAGCCACCCGAGCCAAGCCCCTGCTCGTGAAGATGCTCTCACGCCGTGTAGTAAGTCGCTCATGCCTATGGGGCCATTGAAGTATTGGCTCACACTGCTGCGAACGCCCTCTTGCGCCACCATCTACTGACCGCAGAATTATCAGTTGTCCAAGGAAGAGGAGTCCGAAACCACCGACAACGAAGTAACAAAAGAGGACCAAGACAAGATCAACTCTTTCTCGAGGATACACAATCGCAGTAAGCTCATCGAGGATGACCTAGAGACCAAGAAGGTAAGTGGTGATCGTATGGATATCATTCTTCGACGAGGCAGATATCACAAGGACACCCCACCATGGGTCCTAGAGGCAGAGAACTTCGAAGCTGTCGGGCTTTCCAATACGACTGCTCCCCCAGAGCGCATATCAGGACTAACGTGTGAGTGCAGAAGGAGAAGGAAGACCTCGAAGAGATCACTACCGAACTTGAGCTGGCAGACGAAGACGAGCCAGTACAATACAAAGTGGGCGACACATTCTACGCAGTACCCTTAGCAAGGGCACAAAAATTGCTTGCAACGTCTTCGACAGAAATTGACGAGGATGTTACCAAGCTGGAGGATGAGCTGTCCGCCATGAAGGAGGAAATGGATGGCTTGAAAGCTCATTTGTATGCACGATTTGGTCGAGGCATCAACCTTGAAGGTTGATGGTTGCCTCCAGACATGATGCATGCAATGCTACGTTGGCTTAAGCTCGAATTGAGCGTTCGACGCATTTCCGATGCATGCGCAAGTGCTTGGGTGCAACTGATATTGCGCCAAAGCTCGAGGCGCTTCGAATATATCGAAGACCTGTTGACGACATCAGCCACTGAGACGTAAGCCTGGATATCGCGACACACGAGGCAAGAGACAACTGCCCTTATGCTATGAAATGTGCTTCACCGGGATCAGTTCGGGCAATAGGTGCTGGCTCCGCGATGAGTTCAAATTCGCTATCACACATTACACGATGGGTCAAGGCTACCACATCTGTCTGTTACAACTTACACAGGTTCATCGACTGACTCGAAACAGTGGCATCTCAATAAGCGCAATTCGAGTACATTGTTTCATATGAGATTTCGCAAAGTCGATTCAAGAAACAATCCGCTACAGAAATACAATACAATCTATCATCCATCCCACCACTACCATAGTGCACGCAAATCTTCACAGCTTAATCTCCTTCTCCTGCTGCAACCTCACACACCCCTCCTGCGTACAAGTCGCAATCAACGTCCCATCCTTCGCCCAAATCCTCTGCATGACCAACCCCCTTCCATCCCCAGCCCAAGGCGTATTCATCTCCGTCAACAACCACTCATCCGCCCGAAACGCCCTCGGATTATGAAACCAAATACTATGATCCAGACTAACCATCATCCCAATCCTCCGATCATCAGGCTTAACCCCCTCATTCTCCTCCGCCTCCTCCCGCGCAATCCGCTCAAGATACTCCCTCATCATCTTCTTCTCCTCCTCACTCCCACTGAACCCCTTCAACGTCCTCTCAATATTCCTCCGATTCGCAAATCTCATAAGATTATGCGCCCGCGCAACCGTGCCCACAAAGTAACTATCAGACATATACGCCATCGCACTCAGATGCGCCTGGTGATTATCACCAGGCATATTCAATCTCTGCCCTCTCATACTCTCATCCTCCCGCACATTAGGCGGACAATCGCTTATCCGGCCTCGGGCCCGAATCCACTGCCTCAACACCTTATCCTGCGGCGGCAGACTATTCCCCTGCTTAACCGCACACCGCACCTGCTCGAACGGCGTATCCGCATCCGCCAGCTTCGCCAGCCCCGTCTCCCCATCCGGCGGCGGCGCAATATCACTCCGACTCGGCATGGGCGTCTGATGATCAACCGTCCGCTCACCCCCAGCCCCAGTCCTCATAAAACTGATCGTCGTCGTAAAGATACACCTTCCCCTCTGTCGCGCCTGCACAGTCCGTGTGATGAAACTTTTCCCGTCTCGGACGCGCTCAACATGGTATAGGATTGGGATCTCGCCGTTGCCTGCAAGCACGAAGTAGCAGTGCATGCTGTGTACCGTATATTCTTGGGCTGGGATTGTGAATTGTGCTGCTGATAAGCATTGGGCTATTGCGACGCCGCCGAAGATGCCGCGGGCGCCTGGGGGGTGCCAGAGGGGGCGGGCATTGGTGAAGATGTCGGGGCCTATATCGGCTAGGGGGAGGAGTTGGAGGGCGTTTTCGATGGGGGAGTGGTGGGGGAGGGTTGAGGGGGGTTTTATGAGGGTTGCGCGGGACATCGTGGTGAATTTGTGGACGGGGTGGGGGGCAGAGATTTGCGGATGATGAGCAAGGTATGATGTCGGTGTGCTTGTCGACCACCAATAGGTTGGGATGTCGCCTGAGCAGATAGTGGTTGACGGAGGATTCGAGCTCGTGGAGGAAGGGTGACGATCTTTGGGATGGATAGGAGACTTCCAGTGTCTTATGAGCGAGCACGGCGCAACTTCAGGAGAAGCTGGACTGCGTTTCTCGGACACTGCTGTCATCGAGCGCAGACGCATCGACGTCGATCCAGGACAGCCGAGGTATTGTCTATTTCGGGATTAGCTTGTGTCAGCTTCGAAGCACATGCATGGTGCATTTTGAATCTGGACTGCTGTATGAGAGTGCTTCTATTTCTGGGGAATTAGCTTGCCTCTCGTCTGAAGCCTACAAGCTTGTGTTGACGAGAGTGGACCGTAATTTCACGAGGGAGTCGGTGCATAACGCTGCTCAGTTACCATAATTCGATGTTGCCAGTTCCTAAGATCGCCAGGAACGAACCCGGCAGGAAGCGTCCTCCTTCGTACATCGTTGAAAATTGGTTGAACTCAGTATATACCATTATATTCCATCAATTGATACAATATCCAGCTTTTGTACCGTGTCCATGTAACCAATATCATCCCTTAAACCTACTCCAGACACCTCGCTAAACCAGATCATTGCTCATATTTGCCAAATCCCTCAATCTAAACCCATCATCCATACCTCGGAGTCCCTAGTAAAGGCGGACTATACCTCTGCCCATGCCAAGCAGGACTGTTCACCCCATTACCACTAACCAACCCACTCCTCTCAATCTGCTCCCTCCTCCTCTCTCTCGGATCCTTGAACGTATCACCCGTATTACTCCTCTCCCTACCAATCCCAAAACCCTGTATCGAGAACCTACTCGGCTGTTTCGCAGTAGCACTCGCAGGCGGTAAACTCCCACTCCTCGGCCTACTGCTACTACCACCACCCTCCTCCCACGGCAAATCAATCCGATACGTCGAACTGCCCCCATCGACACTCGAATGTCTCCCCCGATCATCCTTAGCCATAAGCAAATGCATCAACTGCCGTCTCTGCTGCTCATCATCAGGAACCATATCCCTCACCTCCCGACTCACATGTCCAAGCCCACTTCCACCCCCACCCATCCCCAACATCGGACTCCCCGCAAAATCCCCCAACGGTATATGCGCCCGTCTCCTCGCATCCAACTCCTTGATCTTCCGCAACTTCCTATACACAACCCAACTCAACACCCCAGACACCACACTCCCCACCCCCGCCACAACAAGCGGCAAAACAAGATATATCTCATTCCCCGGCTCAGTCCTCTTCTTCAACGCGCGATGCACAACCGTACTGAACACGCCCACCGCGCTAGCCGTAAGCACAGGCATCAACACCCCATCGAACGTGAATATCAAACTGCGACTTAGGAACGCGAGCGCCGCATCGCTAAGGTAGCCCAGGAAGACGCCCGTCGCGGCCAAACCGGTGATGAAATTGGGCGAGATGCGCAGTTCATCTGCGGTGGATGTGTATGCGATGCTGAAGAGGATGTAGCCTGCTAGGACGAGCCATGCGGAGAATGTGCTCAGGGCCTTGTAGTACCATGGGAGGCGCTCTTGTTCGGTGTAGAGATCGAAGGTTGTTTCGCGGAGTTTGGAGTAGGCGCGGTTTCGCATTGTAGTGCGCTGGTGCGGCGTTAGAGGAGGGTGGGATGGGTCATCGGTGAGATAGGCAGACTGAGTGTTGGATGACCTGTCGGGTCGCAATACGATTTCGGAGAGCCTTAGGCCGGCAGCTGGTAGGTATGGACGAGGACGGCGTAGCGATCGTCAATGTATCTATGATAACGTCGAGAAACACAGCGAAGATGAGGTAAGGCAAGCAGAGCAGAGCCGGAAGCGACAATCAACATGCGACGCCGACAACGAGTGTAACAAAATTTGAGACAACGAGCAATCTTCGCTTCGGGTTCAGCCCAGGTGTCAGCAATTCAGGTTCACTGTAACTCAAGTACGCCTAACGCGGACACCATTCGTAGTCACTGGGGCAGAACAAGCATCAGGCCCGGAGAGAACGTGCATCGCGAATCAGAGCTGGAACAAGCCCCGAAGACAAGGGTAACGGTCATGAACTTGATTGGTGGGACAGGCCTGGAGACTCAGAGCTCGTGCGCACCGAGGCTAAAAGAGTTGAAAGACGCAAGCGTATGCGAGCTCTTAGCCTCTTCAAGCTGGTGGTTGTCGCACGCGTCACGCCTTGGCGGTTTATTCGTGTTGTTTCTTGCCCGGTCGTGGCTAGGGGAGAGCGATGCAGTGCTAGGGGTTCTCTATATCAACCGGAGGCCAAGGTGTGTATCGGGTCCGTCGACGTGAGCCTTGTGGCCTCGCTGCTTTGAAGATAAGACATGCAAGGAAGATACAAGCACAAAACAAGCTCAGATTCTCCGAGGCCCGTACTTGCAGACCCCCAGCCTCTTTTTAAGTTGCACGAATCTATTGATGTTGTCTATACTTGTTGTGATGTAGACTGTTCACTGCTCTCCTTCTCCTCGAGCTCCTTTTCATGCAGCGCTTTCAGTTCCTGGCAGAACTTGCTGTTAGCTCTAATCCTCTCACCAAAGATGATGAAGAGTACAGGCACCATTGCCAATAACAAGCTCAAGAAGCCCAATGTCGAACAAGCCCAAGCTATTCCGAGATTTTGAAACATGGTGTGTGCTGCCAATGGCAACAAAACACCAAGCAAGCTTCGGCAAGTGCTTGCGATGCCTTGTGCTGAAGCCGCGAAGGTCATGTATGCGTCGGACAGATAATTCAGCATCGCCATGAAGATCAACATGAATCCGATACCGAAAGTGATGCCAGATGCAACAGGTGCTAGCCAAAACACGCCTGGTCTTGCTGACCATCCTAGCCAGAAGATCGAGATCCCGTAGAGAGGTCCGCCCACAAGCGCAAGAGGCAATCTCCTAGATTCCTCCCTCTGTGACCAAGGTTCTTTGCGCGCTTGCGCTCGAGCCAAAAACCAGTCCCATATCATGAATAGACCCATGGCAAGAACCGCTCCAATGCCAATAGGCAAGAAAGTGAGTCCTGCGATGCCTGGAGAGTAGTTGTAAACGCTGTCGGGTCCTAGGAAAATGATTGGATATGCTTCGAAGTACAGGTAAAATATGCCATAACATAGCGCGAGGTATAAACAGGTTGTCGAGACAATCAATTCGCGGAACAACATACGAAACGGCCTAGTCATGACCACACTCATGACGTACTTGAACGACTTCTTCTGCAGGTCTGACTGAGCAATAATATTCTGATTGCCAGTCTCCTTCCTTAGTTTGGCAGCTCGCTTGCTGGCAAGAATAGGAGCGTATGTCTCTGGCAGAAACACCACGAAGGGTATAGTGGCGGCAGCGAATATGGTACCGAAACCAAAGACCCAGCGCCATGTCGTGTTCTGTGCGAAAAATCCCGAAATTGGCGGGGCGCAAACTGGTCCCAAAGTGGTTGCAGACATGAACAGGGCCATGGTACGCCCGCGTTTTCTAGGGTCAGCATTGATATCAGCAAATATGCCGCTCACACATGCTATTGGTGCGCTTGCAGTAACACCACACATGAACCTGAAGAAGAGAAAACTGCCCCAAGTCGGTGCTACGGCGCATGCCATCGTCCAAATGGTGAACAACAAGAACGAAACGAGCATAACAGGCTTGCGACCAAAGTTCTCTGATAGTGGACCGCACAGCGTTGGGGCGAAGACGTAGCCCATCAGAAATGTAGAGATGGGCAAAACTTGCTGAATCTGACTCGTAACACCGAAGGTCCTGGTAATGTACTGAATAGCGTTGCTGGGCAAGCTCGAAGAAAGCGTGCTGTGTATGACGGTCATGATTCCGCCGGACACAACCAGAGTCTTCTTCCATTTTGACCAGTTGTTGGGATGTTCAGGGTCGCTCAGTGACAATGTAATGACCTGCTTCGAGCCTGCTCTTTCTTCCTCATCTTCTCCCTGGGTTCCGAGCCCTTTGTCTTGTACTAGAGGGCGATCTCTGACGACTGGATCAGATTCTCCTATATCCTTATTGGAGTCTGATACTCTCGGAGGAGGTGAGACTGCTTCGTTTTCATGCAGAGTCTGGCTCGAGGAAGTAGTCCCTGTAAGCCGCGGGGAGGAGTTGTCCATGAGTGGTGATGAACGCTGTTGGCACAAATAGCAAAATGTCAGGAAGCAGGAGCAGCATGTTAGTATCTCAAACCTTTCTTCAACATGCTATCTGGGGCAGGAGGCATGTCTCCAAAATAAAGCAGAGGACCATCCGCAGACGTGGAGGACTCCATGAATGGGGACTTCACCTTCGGCCTGCATCAGCACTGGCGCTGAGCTTAGCCCAACTCAAGGAGTTCAAGGATGTCACAGCGCCGCTGGAAAACATGCCCGCGACTCGTAAGGTCTGAATGCGAGTCAGAAATTCGACTTCGCAGCAACTTTACCAGGGGATGGGAAAGGCGTGCAGGAAGACCGGTTATGACGGCAAACTTTGTCGTTTGGGGGAGCTGCGACTAGTGCAAAAATTAAGTCCTTCTTATTGGCTGGCGGACTCGCGCTTACGATGTGCACCTTCCTCATCCACGCGATCGAGGGTCATGAACCTCGGGCCTGCATATTTGGAGCAGACCCCCCGTCGTTCTTGCCGTGAGGCTGCTTCAGAGTCTTGAATCCTACCATACTACCATACTACAAGTACGCAAGATGAACAATAACTCCTTTCGACTCTGGTAGCGCTTGCTTCCTCGTACTTAGGCAAGACGACGACGACGGCGGTAGCACCTGTTATGTACGCCGATCCCCACAGAGAAACCGTGAGGCAATGCCACATCCCGAACATGCCATCCTCTTTCGAACCTTCGCAACACTCAAAACACTGGAGAGGCAGCTTCGCTCAGACGATAACAGAAGCTGATAAGTCTACCAAAACAGAACAGCTTCGTCCGACTGGCCCTGCCTCGTGCTCGCTATCTCCCTTTCTCTGAGCTCACACCATTCACCCATTGACTTGGTCCATCCTCCGATCTCCGGCTGTCTTGACTTGTCCTCACGCCTTCAGCCATCGTGGTCTTCGATGCTTCACTTGAGCCCGTCTGGTCCTTCTCTACCTGGCGGTTTGGCTGATGCTGTGTCTTCTTGTGCTCAGTCTCGAGCTCCTCGTAGCGCTTCTCGTAGGCTTTGCGCTTTGCTTCTTTCTTCGCCTCCTTCTTGTCCTTGATCTTTTCGTGGACAAACACACTTGCGCCGATGATGAGAGAAGCCATATAACTGCCCCAACCTGGTTGAGTTGCGGCTGCTGACATATACTACGTACGGTGATAGATTTGTTGCACTGTAGCTGGATGCCAGTACAATAGAAAGTCATCCGCGGCTGTATTACTAGTATTTATCTCTCAGTGCTTCTTATGGCAAATCATCGAAAACACCACGTCATAGATATGGCTTGGCCGGTCGACAAGCTCCTTTGAATCTCACAACTATTTGGAAGACGCATGCAGCTTCGAACGGATCGATAGGAACGCTCGCTATGTCATTGTTGACACCAAGTGTTGGCAGCGCGCGAGTTGAGGCCCGAGGTGTTGTGGATGCCCAGAACCCTTCGACACGTCTCAACGCGTGGTTAGTACTCGGGCAAATGTCTTGATCTTCCCTCTATCGGCATTATAACCACCAACCCTTTCGAATCCTTCTCCTTGTGCTCAAGACTGAAGACTGCCTTCGATAGCTGTCCTCCCTCTAATGGCAGGGACCATTCATAAGTGATGACATCCACTTGGACTGCAAGGAATACCTAGCACTTCTGGGACCTCGTACGTCGACAACGCCGCGCACAATTCTTTGGATTAGCTTGGTAGAACGAAGATGTATGTCTTGTGAGTCAAAAAATACGTCAACTAACCCAGCGCTTGAAGGTTCTGTATTTCAGCGCAGATCCACGTCTTGTACCCTAAGCTACGAACCACAAACCGGCAAGTCGTGCCTACCACACACTACCCTTCGAGCTTTTCTGTGCGGACTTCGAAAGTCTGTCTACACTATATTGGAAGCACTCAGGTAACCCAGTCTCGTCCCATGTTCCTCCCAGCATAATCTTCACAAGGCCCGAAGCGCAGGTAAATATCCTTGCCATGCCATGTCCGTTGAAGCCAGCACAAATATACTGACCTGGCAGCTCCTCCATTGAACCTATCAATGGGACGTTGTCCGGTGTCATCCCAATGATTCCCGCCCAGGCATGATCAAGTCCCTCTCCATGCCGCTGTTTGCCCTGCATTTCTGGAAACATCGTCCCAAATTGCGCCAAAGCATCATCCACAATTTCCTGGTCGAAAGCTGAATCATCGAAGCTGACAATCTGTGCTTTCGCTCCGGCACTCAACGTTGGATTTGCCCTCGATACACCCAGTATGAACGTGCCATCTCCTTTCCTTTGGATCAACGAATAGAAGTGGTGCATGCTATATCTAAGGGACATAGTGCTTTGCAGCATTTTGTCGCCGGAGAAGGCAGCGTTTGGCATTACAGAATGTGCCTGAGCTTTGTTCGGTGTGACGAAACCATTGAGCTGTGGCAGTAACGTCGCAGAGTATGCATTCGTGCAATGAACCACCTTCTCAGCAACCACAGCACCGCGACTCGTCTGCACCTTCCAGCTACTGCCATCTTTCGTCACGCTAACTGCAGGAGCATGAGTGAACAGTTTCACTCCTTTCTCGATGATGGAGTTCAACAACCATTGCGCTAACTTTGCAGGATGACTGCTTCCAGCTGGCCATTCATAAGCGGCTACAGCACTGGGTATTCTTGTCCGCTTCCTTGCCTCTTCACCGTCATAGCATTTCACATGCGACACATCGCCGCCGGCCTGCTTGAACGCCTCAAAACTGTCGGCTTCGTACTTCGCAAAGTCCTCTGTGAGACAAACATCAAAGGTTGTCGCTGGGTTGAAGTCACACGGCACATCATGTTTCTTCACAAACTCGTCAACTTTCTCAAAGACCAATTTCTCATTCTGGATGATCTTGAGAGCCTGCTCGGGCCCATGAATTGAAGCATATCCAGTGAAGCCGCGGAAGGCGTCTGGACGGACATGGCCTGCATTGCGTCCTGAAGCGCCGGATACTGCTTCTCTGGCCTCGAGGATCACGATTTCGGAGCCTGATATGCCACTCTCGATCAAAGAGAACGCGGTGAGAGCGCCGGTGATGCCTGACCCGATGATCACATATTTCGAAGACTCGGGTAGTGGCGCAGTGGCGTTGGCGTTGAGATGTGAGAATGCTCTGGTTGTTTTGTGCCAGTACGATAAGCAGCCATCTGATCGCGGCAACGATGGCTCAATACTTGTACTTGTGGTCGCGCTTGGCGTCGGCGGAGGACTAACTGCGTGAGGAGCCATAGTGAGTGTGGTATCTTCAATAACAACAACAGGCACGACGATGAAGAATTCTCAATTAGTTCAGCTTTTCAATGTCTTGCTTCTAGGTACTTGCATCGACCGGCCGGCTATCGGTGTCCTACCACGCGGGAACATCTCCACTCGTCGTAGATCTCCTCTCTGATCAACCCTCGAGCGGTCATATCCATCACTGCCAAGCGATGTCTTCCTTGCATGACCTCCACGTTTATCAACAAAGATCGACGAGCCTACTGCCAAATATGCTCAAGCGCGAGGAGAACACCACTCTCTCGGGTAAGCACCAACCAATTGCTCGTCGTCAACCTGATGATCACCTCGTGGTCAACATCTCTAGTGATACTACGCTATGAAGCGAGCACTACCCGACACACAACAGACGACGGAAAGATAACACAACCTTCCTCGCTAGGACAGCAGCGATACCGCTCGCTGCTAGCGAAGAAGCATGAATACCTTCATCCGCCCACTGTGGTCTGACACCACAATCCACCTCACCCACCCACCTTCAGCGTCCTAACCTCACCATCCCACCCAAGCGCAACAGCGCCAGCCCACCCACCATGTCCATCCTCACCACCTTCCGCCAACGCTCCCCCGCCCTCTCCAAACAACTCGAACACCGCACCGCCGAAGAAAAACAACTCGTCCGCCGCCTCGACACCTTTCTTCTGGTTTTTGGATGCCTGAGCCAAGTCATAAAATATTTAGACCAACAAAACATCAACAACGCCTACGTCAGCGGCATGTCCGACGACCTCCACCTCCACGGCAACGAACTAAACTACTTCACAACCTACTTCAACATCGCCTACTGCCTAATGCTGATCCCCTCCCAAGTGATCCTGACCTACGTCCGGCCCTCCTACTGGCTCTCCGGCCTAGAAGTAACATGGGGCCTCATCACCGGCCTCATCGCCCTCGCACAATCCGCACGAACAGTCTACATCCTCCGTGTGTTCCTCGGGCTATGTGAGAGCTCCGCCTGGCCCGGCATGATGACGCTCTTCATGCACTGGTATACACCGCCTGAACTCGCAAAGCGGATGGGGTTTTACCACTCGTGTCAGGCTTTGGGATACATGATGAGCGGGGCGATGCAAGCCGCCATCATGCGGACGTTACATGGAAGCAACGGTCTCGCCGGGTGGCGCTGGCTCTTCGTCATCAACGGGGTTATCACCGTTGTGTGGGGCGCAATGGGTTTCTTCATGTTGCCGGATTTGCCCAATAAACCTAATCCGCGCGCCTTCTGGTTCAAGAAACGACACGCGGAACTGGCGATGGCGAGATTGGAACGGTATGGACGGGCGGAGCCGAAGAAGGTGAGTTGGGCGGGTGCGAGGCGCACGTTCACGGAGTGGGTTGTGTATTTTATTGCGGTGTTGTATATTAGTACTGTGCTTGCATCGTATGGGTACAATTACTTCAGTTTGTTCCTAAAGAGCTTGAGGAAAGCAGATGGCAGCCGTGTCTGGAGCGTGGAGGATGTGAACGTTATTCCTATTGGTGGTGGTGCGATCAATGTTGTCTTCGTGTGGATATGGGCGTTGCTTTCTGATTTCCTGCGGACGAGGTGGACGCTTATCGTGGCTCAGGCTTGTATTGGGTTGATTCCTGCTATTGCGATGTCGATTTGGACGAGTCACCCTGGTTCTGTGGGGTTGAGTACGGCGTACGCCAGCTACTTCATCAACTACCTCTGTCTTGGTACTGCGCCGCTTATCTTCTCGTGGTTGAGTGATCTGATACCACAGGACCCGGAAGCAAGAAGTTTGATAGTTGGTGTGGCGGTGGCGGGTTACTATGCTGTCTCTGCGTGGAGTCAGGTTCTGGTTTGGCCGGCTACACAAGCACCGTACTACAAGTATGGATGGCAGACTTGCATTGCGTTGTGGGTGCTCATTATTGCGATGACTTGCACATTGAGATACATCGATGTGAGATGGTTGATGCCGAAGAGAGTGGCTGCTGCTGAGGTCATTCGGGAGGAAGCCGCGGTGGGCAAGGCCTCGAGGGCAAGCGAGGATTCGATGCGCAAGGGGGTTGGCGACACGAGCATTAAGGGCATTGATGAGGCGGCTGTGGCAGTAAAGAGTGTTTGAATGATGTTCTGATATTGTTCGAGTTATGTTCAGAAACTGAGTGGAGCATGAGGGATATCCTATGGATGTATAAAATTCATATACATTCGATGCTGAACTACCTGAACACAAACAACGAACTGACACAGCACAATTGAGAACGACTATCTCGGAGTCGGGTCGAGAGATTGAGTGGAGCACGAAAGATATCCCATTGAATTATGAGAATAAGGTGCTTCTGATGCTGAACTACCTGGTAACAGATAACGAACCAACAAGCTGATAAGACATACACATTTCAACAATCACACTTCGGGTCATCAAATCCTGAGATCGTCATCGACGGGAGCTGTAGTATAGTATCGGTGACTTGACTTGCATACCGCGCCAGCTCCTGCTTGACAAGAGTGGCCCAGTCTGGATTGTTTTCACTCAAAGGCCATGTCCTTGCTTCCTCCGATGTAGCCATCCTCAATTTTTCCGCATCGACCCATTGCGGTTCCAGTGTCTCATCTGCAATCTGAATCTTCCTGATCAATTCGACCTGATCACCCCAGTTGATTCTTGGCTCTGGCTCGATGGTACTAGGAGGTTGGAATGATGGCGCGTTGGCATTGAGTTTGCTTTGGGCGGTGTCCCGGTCACGTCGTTTTTTGGTCTCCTCATCGTCGGTGCTTGTAGCAGGCAGGAGCCACCACTGAAACGGCTTTTTGTCAGAGGAATACAAATAGCTGTTGATGACTTTGTAGATCTTCGTGGGGAGCTGTGCACAGTAAGCACTGGTGACCCCCCCAGCACTGGCCAACCGGTTGTGTTCTTCTTTCGCATCAAGCCTGACTACCAGACTGCCGCGCTCAAAAACAGAGTTGACCACGAGTTGGTCACCGTGAACTTGCCAGAGACATTCGTTGGGGTGGGCAGGAACAATGTGATACAACATATCCCTCGGCTCGCTCAGTGGCCCTTTAGGTGCTATGACTTTTGTGACGACGTATGTCATCTCGGGAGGCATCACGAAACCACCTTGGGAAGGAAGCTCACGGCCATCGTAGTATGTTGGCTGTGGAGGAAACTTCTCTTTGATCTCCTGCATTGAGCCCATCGCTGTGACGAAGAACGAAGAGCGTAGTTCATCCTCCCGTTTCGGGCTAGGCGGACTTCGAGGAACCATGAATTTGGCGACCGTGGTAGCATGCACATGATCTCCGACTTTGAAGACTGGTACGGTTGGCTATAGCTTTGTGTAAGCCAATGAATGTATTGAGATAAGGTTGACTTACTTGTTGGTGGGCTGCAGACATTATGTGAACAAATCAAAGGGTCTGCCACTCTGGTGAGAAGAGGTGCAGCAAGAATTGCTATGCTCAAGGAAGGCCGTTATCAAATAGTGCGCAGAGATATTTGTTGAGATCAAGCAAATACTCGCTATTGATTGCTGCTTCCAGCACGACGCATTGAGGATTGACAAGCAGTACTGAATGCTTGGTTGTCGCAATACCAAGCGCGCAACATGTCAGACCAGTTGGCACCTTCTCGCCTGCAAGTCTAGAGATTTCCATCGGCGTCCTGCAACATCCATCCCTCCTCGACTTGTTCAGGAGTCATCTCCCAAGTCCCAATCATGTCATCTCCCAAGCCCTCATGCGATCGACCCGTCTCACCGTTAACGACAGTGTACCTCCTCGACCCATTCACGACAGTCCGATCCATGACGAGTCCGGCATCCACCTCTTCCATTCTAACTTGTGGTTTTCCATCTCTCACCTGAACCCTGGGTTGGAAGACGCTCACTTGGGCAAGATAAGATACCTGTGTGCGCAATAAACGATCGACAGGAACAAACATGTCTGCTTTGAGTCGAATGCTGCACAAACCACCAGCTGTGAACCCGGTGACAATGTAGGTTACCATGCCGCTACGATCATTTCGTTCGGGATCCAAGATATGAACTTCATCGCCTATTTGTATGGGTCGGCTGTAGCCATTGAGTTCAACGAGACACGGCGGGGGTATAGGGCCATCGACCTCGAAATCTTGAGCAGCTGTGTCTTGCACAAATGGATCTGGTTGGGCCTCAGGAGCCTGTGTGAGAGCCACCGGTGCTTGTTTGGCGTCCATCGTCGGCTGAGGCTGATCTGTCGTACCTCCTAGCCCCTGTAAAGGTGTATTTGGTTGAGGGCTCATTAACTGTCTAGACGCATGTTGTCTTTGTTGAATGGCACTGGATAGAGGCGCAGGGCTTTGATTGGACGTCGCAAAAGTCTGCGATGGCCTGTTGAACTGTAGGACGTGATTAGGAGGAGGTTTGGCTGGCGAACGATGTTGGTTGTTGAACGTCTCATCTGGCATGAGGTTGAGCACCTGTTGACGCACGGAGATCTCGCCATTGTTGTTGAGGTAGAAGTCATTATTCTTGTAACTTTCTGGTTGCTTCCCCATCTGAGTAAAGATATTCCTTCTTCCATGATCACTAGCTCGAACAACATCGCCGATTTGCTCCCATGATGGGTCGAAGGTAACAGGCTGCGCTGTCGCCGTTGGCTGAGTTGCTCGTTCTGGTGGTGGCCAGCTCTGCGGTTGTGGAAAAGGTTGCTGTAGAGGTGGAGGGGATGAGAGTACGTCCTCCATCGGAGAGGTTGCATCGTGCTCCTGCTGAGATGTTGACTGTCGCTGTGCGCCTCCGCGATGCTTGTGAGCATTCATCGTGTAATCTGGAGAGAAAGTTGACTACTAGTAGGTGCACGGTTGTGGAAGACGGCGGATTAGCGAGAAATAGCTGTGGTATATTTCATTTGCTAGTGCTTGTCTCTCAGGAGTGAAAGGAAACCTTACCAACATAGACGCTGAACGCACACGATAGAAGTGATTAGTGATCGCAACAGAGTGTGCAAACCTAGGTGTCATTCAAGTAGATTCTGTCATCGGACAGTGTAAGCTGGCAGTCTCTCGAGGTCAGAACTTGCACTTACTCCAGATCTGCTGGCAACCTCCTGATATGTTTTCGTGAGGTTAAGATTCTACGATGCATCAGTCGGTCGAAACCCAGTCTTGTAGCACGAGTAAGAAGTGGTTGAAGCTGTCCTAGAATAACTGCATAATACGGGGTTGAGAAAACTCCATAATCCTATGTACACAGCACGGTCGGTCGAAAGGTGTCTATCTGGAGCTGTCGTAGTTGATCATCGATACCAGTAATCGGGCTTGACGAAATCAGCCATAGTCTTTGGCTCCTCGTAGCCGTGGTGGTGGTGATCGTCGTGTGGGTCATCAGGTGGTCCGACGTAGGCCATCTTGTATACACTGCCACACTCATCGCATCGTTCGTGCGGTCGCTTTCGTGATACCTGGAACCATTAGCACGGCCAGCCTGTTTGGTACCAGAGGTGAAATTCGGGGCCTGCTTTTACTTACCACCAACCATCTTACGATATGGGAATCGGCAGGGCAGCCAGTGCAACCAACTTGCAGCTCATCTCCAGCAGATTTAACAACGATTGGGTCCTTGAATGTTCCTACATCATGCCCGTCAGCCAGAGTCCTTCATCCTGCCTTTACATTTCTCTTCCGCATTCATGCTCTGGTGTACGTACCGACTCTGTCAGAAGGCAGAGGCCTCATGTCGAAGATATCAATGCCCTGCATCTTTCCGAGGATTTCCAGACGTTCGAGACCAGTGGCCTGTTCAAGATCGGTGGGGATAGTACCGGGCTCAGCACCAGGTGGGAGGAGATCTTCTTCAGTCTTGATTTCTAGGAGCACATCCGTTAGCGTCAATTCCGGTTCTCGTCTGACTGCGTCTCGGGATCGTCGTAGGGTACTGAGTCCGGGTCGTGCATACCATCGAACTTGATAAGTTTTGCTTCTGGGTCACCAGGCTTGGGGTCATATTTCGAGGCGTCCTTCCCTGCAAATCGTCTGTGTCAGTGCTTGTCCTTTCACATCCTCCTGCTCATCAAGAAGCTCCTTGCCCAATTCGACGCGAAGTTGACGTACATCTCGGTGCCGCGACCGCGAATGATCTTCTGGGGGTGAAGGTAGAAGCCCGCAGCGGAGCACTTCTCGTCAAACGGACGAGACTTCGTGCTACTGACATGTTGAGCCGTGAGTATAGGTAAGGAACGTGGCAGAGCGGAGAGTCGTGGTTGATGGTGCTATACAGTCACGGCAGCAGCGCAGCAGGAGAGAATTAAGGGAAGTCACGTTATTGGCTGAAGCTCGGAGCTCTATCCGCAGCCTTGGCATTATCGTTCTACGGCGGCAGGTGGTCTGACCTTCACCTACCTTGACTGACTGCAGGAACGACATAATCAGAAGGCAGCGCCTGAGTCTGATTCCAAAAGTTGATCACGAAACATCACTGCGTTGATATCATTAGCTCGCAGCGAGTCCACCGACCATTACTCGATAGCTCCTGCCTCGATTACGGAAGCTGCTAGAAGCCTGAGGCAGCTTTTCTAAACCAGTCACGTGCCATAGTCGCGCCTTCTTGAATTATTGTAGATCGAAAGTCGCGACTTGCGCCTTCCTCCATCTTGTCACTACCACGCCTTCCACAGTTTAAGTCGCATCTCTGTCGAACGAGCAAGGAGGCAGACACGAAAGTCGCTTCGAGAATTTCTGTCATAGTTTCACTCGACAGTTGCGCCATCCACTGCACTAAAAAGCACCTCAAAAAGCCCTACAGAAATACACCCAAAAGCACACCCGCGCCACACCGCCCATCATGGCCAACTACCTCGCCTCCATCTTCGGCACAGAACAAGACAAAGTAAACTGCAGTTTCTACTACAAAATCGGCGCCTGCCGCCACGGCGACCGCTGCTCCCGCAAACACGTCAAACCCTCCTACAGCCAAACCATCCTCCTCCCCAACCTCTACCAGAACCCAGCCTACGCCCCAGGAAATAAAATGACGCCCTCACAGCTGCAGAACCACTTCGATGCCTTCTACGAGGATTTTTGGTGCGAGATGTGCAAGTATGGCGAGGTGGAGGAGGTGGTTGTGTGTGATAATAATAATGATCATTTGATTGGGAACGTGTATGCGAGGTTCAAGTATGAGGAGGACTCGCAGAAGGCCTGTGATGCGTTGAATTCGAGGTGGTATGCGGCCAGGCCGATATACTGTGAGTTGAGTCCTGTGACGGATTTTAGGGAGGCGTGTTGTCGGTTGAATAGTGGGGAGGGGTGTGTGAGAGGGGGTTTCTGTAACTTCATTCATCGGAAGGAGCCGTCGCCGGAGTTGGAGAGGGAGTTGGAGCTGGGGACGAAGAAGTGGTTGAAGGAGAGGGGGAGGGATCAGAGGAGTATGAGTAGGAGTCCGACGCCGGAGCCGACGAGGAAGAGAGGATAGAGTCCTCGCCAGATCAAGGTGGAAGTTGATGCGTCAAAGGTGAAAACAGAACATGGTATTCCTAAGCTTAAGGTAGAACCTGATGCCTCCGAGGCGAGGTCTGAAAGACATCCTACAACATCGAAGTCGCAGAGAAAGAGAGAACGAAGGAAGTCTGTCGAACGAGGGAAGAGGAGAAATACCTCATCCGGCAGCGAGCGCTGAGTAGGCCTCATTTGTGGCCATCGGTTCATTGTCTTGGAAACGGAGATTGTGTCATCATCAAATTGTGATATCCATGGCTAAGTACGGTTTGCGTGAAGAAGAGTTGTGATTGAAAGGTGGCCGTTAACGAAGAAACGACGGTCATCCGGCTCAGATGGTTTAGGAAGGCAATATGTAAATGGTCTGGAGGACACGATTTCGGCTTTAGGCATTGAGAATCGTGCCACGCGCTGTCAGCGCAATCTTAGTCCTAGCTGGAGTTCTAAAAGCTCGAGGCAAGGGCACCGGAAGGACGCCGTAGTTCTATGCAGTACAATTGTTGTCACATACACCAACGATGTTGCTTTTGCTCAGCTCCATGCTTCGGCAACCCTCAATTCCTTCCTCTTCAATTCGTGTCGTGCCCTGTCTGGAACCTGCCACGGGGGGCGTATGGGGTACATCAGTAATGACAGGCTCCCGAGTCCACTGTCTCATTCATATCGCGTATCGTAAAGTGTTTCACTCCTTCATGTTTTTCGTTTAGCGTCAGGAATATCGTATGGTAGTCGTCCATCAATCGTTCAACCTCATCTCAGGTTCTCGAATGGTCCAACCTTGAAGAAAAAGAGACACGTCGCAGCAATCCCAAGCAGTATGAGTATCGTGATCAGCACAATAACCCACCCACAACAGAATGCTCGTTTCTGCTTCTTCCGATGCCGATCCAGCCACGAGTTCCTGCATTGGTATTAGCTGTTGTGCCTTTCATGTGCGCTTCTCATTCTCACCTCTGTTGTACCTTAACCGTCTCCTGGCTCTTCTCCGAGTCAACCCTACTAACATCCCCCTTCTCCTCATCCATATGCACCGCCATCGAGAACCTCTTCCAGAAGGCCGGATCGCGTACCCCCGCCATCGTGTTCTTGATCTTCTCGAGTGTCTCTAGATCGATTTCGTCCGATTCGTTCTCGAGTGTAAATCTGATTTGAATGAGCATTGCGCGGCCAGCCGACGAAATAGATGGGTAAAAATACCAACAAAGGGATTTCAATAAATGGCCAGCTTCGCAGTAGGATTAATGAGCGAGTGAATGTACTGCTGCTGTCGCTGGTCTGTGTCGTGGTAAATGAATGGACGATGCTGTTGCGCAAATGAGTGAAGCACAACAGATCAGATTAGTCTTGGAATGTAAAGCACACGGCAACAACTACTGCCTCGTAACGAAAAGAATCAAGTGGCATGAAACAAAGAAGACGAAGGTATACCTGCCCATAAGACTCGAAACATGAGGAGGACAGAGAAGCCGAAGATGAAATCGTGAATCGCAAGGTCAGCCCTGTAGGATCGCATTGGCGAAGATAGACGAGGGTCCGGATCGGGCGTGTGCGATGCGCACCATGCGGCAAGCCATGTTGTGTTTCAGGGAATGTGATTCAGCAGCCAGCATAACCGTGATTCGTCTGTTTCAAATCCAAGATAAATCTATGCAGTGACGAGGGGTTTGGCAGCTCAAGTCGGGATTTCAAGGTCTTGTCCTCATTTTTGCTTGCTGCCAATCATCCAAGGCGTTCAAGGCGTCGCTAGATCGTTGAAATGCGCCGGGAGGCTGTCCAAGATTTCTTGGTTATGTACATTTGCGGATGAATGGTCATCCTTACACGGTTCAGGAGGGAGCTTTGATATTGATGTGGAGCTTCGGAGATTAAAGTGATCTGGCCAAGACAAGAGTAAGCAAACCTCGTTTGCGCTTTCCGTGGCAGAGCGTCCTTGAGCTGTGCGAGCTTCTGGGGTCACGACTCGTATTTCTGCAAACGTCAGCAAGATGATCTCGTTGATGATGAGGCTCTTCAAGGTGGTGCAAAATGCCTGTACAGGAGTATCAATCGGCTTGCCAGACTAATCAGACATAGCAAGCCTCATGCCGGCCGAACATCTGGCTGCCTGGGAGCAAGATTGCATTGAGCAACCAGCATGCCGCCCAGAAACAAGCCACTAGTCAATTAGACCACTGGCACCACGAAACCTCGACGCAGGAGACGAGGCGAAGACGCACAGATTCGTACGTGTAATCGAACACCTCGCAGAATGAGCACCGGTGCTAGATGTGTCATGTTGTCAAGACGTGAAGCAGGGTGGTTTGGCGTTTGAGCAGGATCTAGGGCGGAAAAACGTACGAGGAGCTGTTGTCCGTGCTAAAGTCTTTCACCTGTTTCCGGGAAGCGACCGGTTCGCTGCCACGTCCTCGCGGTTGCGACCGGTCCACCACGGCTCAGGGCAAGTGCGCGTGTATAGCAACTGCTTTCGCAAGAAAGTCGACCAAGCGGCCACTGCCTCGAACTTTCTGTCGATTGACCAACTCCAAGAGCACTTGAATCCGGGTCGATTGCGAAAGCCTGGGGCGCTCCTCAATACCTCAGATTGACTTGTCACGAGACCAGCATGGCACACATTAACCATGTACCCACGAAATACTGCAACTCATTGATCAACCGATCGTGCCTCTCGTATGATACTGAACACAAGCCAGCCTTCAATGTCTCGTAGCACTTCGAGACATCTATCCAACATGTCCGCTATGGCGGAAATGCATCCTGTCCTGGGAAACTAAGCAGCGATACCTCGAGCATAAGCCCACGCCAGTTGTGTTCCGATCTCATACTTCATGTGACAGAAGCAGAGGAGCAAGAACACCGTCTAAGCGAGAAAGCAGATGGCACATGGAAACATCGTTAGTCACATATCGACAGCTGGAGGCGCCCTGATAAAGCAGAGCATTGAGAGGGGAGGATCAGCTGTTCACTCAATTCACCATTACTTGCTACAGCGTGAGCTTCAATTGAAGCAATTCTGAAAACTCGACACATATCCCTTGGCATGACCTCAAGCTGTTCGTTTCTTAGAGGTCGTCGTCTTGTCCTTCGGTCTGCGCCTTCAGAATGATCCTATACATCGAACCATTTAGTCCTGTGCACAAGGTTCATCCACAACCATTTCAGGTCCATCCACACATACAATATGACGCACATTACATCACTCCCTCCAGAACTTCTCTATATGATCGCCAGAAATATCATTTCGACCGCAGATAGGTCGATAGACTATCAGCACAAAGGCAAATCGATATACAATCTCTACTACGTCAACCGCCAATTCAGCGAGATCGTCCTGAAAGTCTACTTCAAGGCAAGCAAGAGGGTGTGGACGCAGTTCCAGCGCAGGATGTTGTTGAGGACATTCAAAGAGCACGATGCTGTAGCAATGTTCCGAGTGCTCGACAGCCACTACAGGATTGGGTTGCACAGGGATTCCCCACGTGAGATCTTCGACTCAGTTGTTCAGAGGCATGGGCGTCATCAGGACGTTGCAGGGCGAGTTGCAGCGCTGACAGCGAAGAGGATAGAGCACGAGCGAGAATTACAGCGTGTGGAACAGGAACGTTTTGATGAGGCAGAAAGTCTTAGTGACGAATAAAGAGTTCCGGATACGATACTCAATAGCTCGGGCCACAGATAAGGACATTCAAGACGCAGAGAGCAGTGGCAGAGCTTGCCGAAGGCTCTGATGAGTGACGCAGGTTTGGCAAGATGATTTATTTGTCGTGTATGTCCTGCTCATCAGTGTGGATATTTCCAGGCGAGCGAGGTGCAATAACAATCTTCCGAGGTGGAAGTCAATTCTAGGCCAAGGACAAGGCTGATATCTTCACCTCACCAGCAAAATGTTTCAAGTCGTATCTTGTCTTCGAGCTTTTTGTTCTACTCCAACGCCTCCACCGAGAAAACTCGCAGGATTATCCAAGAAATCGCTTGCGATCCTCATATGATACTCCCCACGAGCTACGATGGTTCACATCACCGCCTTGCCCTCAGAAGTCCTGCGGAAGATCTTCAAAGAAGTCAGAGAAGATGACGATAACGATGATCCTAATCGACCTATCCCCCTTGATCCAGACCGCATTTCATTCTTCACCCTCGCATATGTCAATACTCAGTTCCGGTCAATTGCGCTCGACCTCCATCACAACGAAGATACCACTGCATTGTCACTGAAAGAACGCAAGCGAAAGGTTGCCCAGATGCGGGAGGCTGAGGCGAAAGCATATTGCACCAAGCTCAAGTATGACTACGATACGAGTGGCCTACAGTTCAACAGCGAGTTGCAGATCGCCCTACTCATCGCCAAGGAGTGCTCAACACATCGATGGAAAATTGTTCGGCGCGCTGGGGAGGTTGCATACGCAAGTATACAGGATGATTGGGAAGACGAGAAGCGAGAGGCGGTCTATAGGTTCTGCTGAGAAGATCGAGCAAGTGCGACGTCTTGCAAACACGGCAACCACGACTGAACTGAAGAAGGCAGGAACGCAATTGGGGTTAGAAGTGTGCGTTCGGATTTGCACAGAAACCAACGATACCTTCACTTTACAAGAAGGTAGGCAACTGATCACAAATTACCTTTAAGTTGAACGTCTTTCAATACGTACACTGATTCCTTAATTGTGCCTCCACTTCGTACCATCTGCTCCTTCAATCACTATTCGCAATCCCCAAAACTTTTGGCACTCCTTAGGGCCAGTCGGCATCATGCCTGTCAACATCACCACTCTTCCACCTCAAATACTACGAAAGATATTCAAGTTCGTCAGACAAGACCACCTAGAGGGTGTCTGGTCCTGGGGTGGAATTCAGCGAGAACCTGTCACCTTCTTCGCCCTCTCATACGTCAACAAGCAATTTCAGACCATTTGTCTCGATCTTTATTTCAACATCGACAGCTCAATTCTCCCCTCTCAGGAGCGAAAACACAAGCTCTACAAGATGCAAGACGTGGAAGCAGAATTTACTGCTTACAAGTCTGGTATTATAAGTCCCCCGAAGATGAGAAGCAAACACCCACATCAGATCGCGCACATCTTTGCAGAGAAATTCCCTGGGGACAAGGAGGATTACAACCGAGCAAAACGAGCTGCAGAGAGCGTTTACGAAATTATTCGGGAGGTCTGGGGAGAACAAACCTGACAACTACGACTCCAGGGCGTGGTCGATGTTGTTGGAAACTACTTGATCTGAGAGCCTGACAGTTCATTCCTGGCGGTGCCGATGAGGAAGTGTTGATGTTGTCTTTGCTAGACGGAAATACAATGACGAGGCTTGAGAGACACGAGGCAGTGGCGCGTGGCATGGAAGAGAATCAGAACTCGAGGCACTAAGATCGCAAAGCTGCACCTTCACTGCGTCAAGTGGCAAACAATCAAAATAAACGCTCGTAACAAGACCCCACTTTTCAACACATATGGAACCCTTGCATGCGACATACGCTCGTGTACGCAAACCCTCGAACTACCTACTTCGACGGAAGCAAGCAAAATATAACGGCACACCCAGCTAGTATGCCGACGCTTACCACTCTCCCTGCAGAGATTCTCCATAAGATCGTCCAGAATGTCGACGAAGCTTACAACATCTACGACCGCGATCCCACGATCTTCTCACTTCTCTATGTCAATCAGCAACTTCGGGACATCGCGATCGACGTCTACACTAAAGAGGACCACTATAATCGTGGGCTACGTGGGCGCACCTCTGGTCCCATTCTCTACCCGCGAACATTCTATCTGTAATGCAAGCAAGTCTCAACGGGGTATCTCTGAATGTGGCCAGTAGACGCTCCAAGTCTGATCCGACGTTCAGTGTCTCATCGTGGACAGCGTTGGCTATCAGGTTTCTGTCGTCGTATTGCATGCCACTACATGAGAAACATAGGTGATACTGCACGAGGTTTTCGCCAAGCTGCGTGGTACTTTCAAGGCTGAGCTGAATGAGATATGGTTCGGGGGCTGGTCTTGAGGCCCCTACCCGAATTCGGACACATGTGCTGGGAGGACGAAGATGAGTGCTTGTCATGAAGTGTTTGAGCGGACGGACGATTGAAGCTTATGAACACCGCACGAAAATAACGGTGCAAACGGTATATTGTATGGGCGACACATTGAGAACAGTAAGATGGAGCAAACACCTCGATTTCCTGCACTTGCGAGGTCACTGGCGTAGACAAGCTACAACATCAGCTGAAACAAAACTATACCAATGCTTGTCAACAACTAGGTTTGCGTTGCATCTGTATTGTATCATCAACTACTACCGCCCCTAGATACCTATCATCCACAGCAATGGTAATCTTCACCGACGTCCCAGCAGAAATACTCGCGATGATCGTCGAAGAGGTCGCATCGACCAGTACGGACGAATTGTTCTCAAGCTTCGAGTCATCCCCGATCTACAGCCTAGTCCACGTCAACCAAGCTTGTCGCACTCTATGCCTGAACGTCTACTTCGGCGTGGATAGCAGTCTCTGGAGCGAGAGAAAGAAGAAGAGAAAGCTTGTAAAGATGGCACGTCACGAAGCCAAACTGGTTGCTTTCCTCCTTGTGTTCAAGGTCAGAAGGCAGGCCACTCACCACGACAAACTGATGATAGTCAAGGAAATACACGAAGAGGCACTGAGTGCAGATCGCGCGACTTCTGTGAGAAGGTGGTGTCACTGTGTTCCTGATTACAACCGAGTGGGGACGAAGTTGTAAGCGAACACAGAGCTGGCAGACACGATTCAACTTATATGCCCAAGAAGCTGAAAGATGAAGGCGAAAGTGACAGTCCCAAATTCGGCTATATTGAAAGTGCCAGCACGAGTGACTACTTGCAGCATTGACAGACATATCACTTCAGAACTCATCCGCACTACTCGCCCTTAATTCAGAAACCGTCCGCATTCTTCTCTGCTTTGAGTCTTGTATCCAAATGACCACACCGCCGCCGCTACCTGCCGATCTTCCACATACTCAAGGCAATGGCCATCCTTACCGATCTACCGCCTGAAATCCTTCTAATGATTATCAAGAACGTCAAGGATATCTACCTGGACCGACACGAAACATTCTCCGACAGAGCCACAATCTTCAGTTTAGTACACACCAACCGAACAATCCGCACCATGTGTCTCGACGTCTACTTCCGCACCAACGACCAACCTGCGTCCAAGAGAACACAGCAGGAAAAGCTCGCAAGAATGTTCAAAGACGAGGTCCAAACCGTCGCGTCTGGTCTCGGTGCTTGGGTCTGGTACGATTACAGAGCCAGTCACGACGAGAAAATGGAGATGGTCAGAGAGGCCACCAGAAGAGGAGAATGTTACAGGTCACACAAGTTCTGCGAGAAGGTGGTGTTATACAGAAACAAGCGGTACGAGGTGTTGGTGTGGCTGCCGGATGCGCCCGTATCTGCAGCAGCTCGACGGATAGCCCGCATGACTTGTTATGGATTCTGAGCCGTTGGATAGACGTGATGTGAGAGAAATGGTTGGAAGCGCAGCACGGCGGAGACAAACGTGGCGGAAGATAGAGATCAATGAAGATGACAGTCACCGAGATTTATCTCAACAGACGACTGCCGCGGGGAACGCCAGCACTACATGCCATAAGATCGAATGGCGCGACTGAGCTTCGTAGAGAACCACGCAGTCAGTCTAATACGACCAGATCATCACACCATTTCAAAATCTTCCATTATCCCAATGCCTTTCTATTCTTCCAATCTCCATTGCTACCGAAACCTAGATATCTCTTTCAGCGCTACACCTCACCACTCGATGCCAGTAACCGGATTCCGATACTCAGACAAGCCCAAGCCTCGTCGGGAAAGCACCCATTCATGGTGAGTTCTAGCGCACAGGACAATCTGTCGAACGTGGTTGATATGATACCAACGATCCATCTGTGCTTGGACAGCAATCAAATTGTCTGCCCATTTCTTCTTTGATAGCGAAGCATAGTCGATATCCCATCACAATTCTTCGGCTTTATCATCGCATGTAGTCTAATTTCATCTCTCTGATGTGATCGTCCCATTGGCTGCTCTCAGCGTTGCAGTACACGTCGAGTGTTGTTGCGCGGAAGAGTTGATAGACGTCGAGGAGTTCGAAAATAGTGGCGTCCCGGGCAAGAGCTTCGACTCTTAGGTCGTATGTGGCGCTGGTGAATGTACTTGACTATCTTGAGAATGAGCTCGGGAGAGAAGGAGACGAGAGAACTCATTGTGCTTGTGGATGCGTTGTGCTTCGAGGATCGTGCTTGAAAGAGCGCTTACTGGACATGGGTCGACGAACCAAGCTTGAAAAGGTTGTAAGGATTGATGGAGGTGGCATGTTTTGATTGTAGTCATGATAACTGTGTCAATGAAGATATTTGCGATGTTTTATCTGCTGACGCGTCGCAACAGCGCCACTGATAATTAAGACATTCGAGTGCTATATACAACACGCTATACACACCGTTCATACAATTGCTCGTCATCGGATTTGCTCGCAGTCAGCTCATTTACGCTCTCGTCCTTCTCGTACTCCTCCTCGCAGGCTCCGCAGCAGGCGATGATGTTGTCTGAGCAGCCGCCTTCTTCTGAGCAGGAGACTTCCCCTTAGCTTTCTTCTCCTTCGCAGCTGCAGCTTTCGTTTTAGGCTTAGGATCTGGGGCTCCTGTTGTCTTTGGAAGCACGGCGGCTTTGCCCCTGCTAGCTCTTTTGTTTCTGGGCGGACTTGGCACAGGCTCTGGGTCCGGCTCAGCCTCTTCTTCAACCTCTTCTTCAGCCCCTTCCTCATTTTCATCCTCGACTTCTTCTTCTGCTGTATCAGCAGCTTCAGCTTCCTCGTTCCCCTCGACCATCTCTTCGTCTTCTTCGACCATCCCGTTTGTCTGCTCGTCATGCCCGTTCGTCATTTCTACGTCTTGGGGCTCGGGAGGCTCAACAATATCTGGCTCTTCTTCAGCTTGTGCTTCAGATTCTGCCACCTCCTCGTCTTCTCCGGGTTCGGCGCCGGACTCGATTTCATGTTCCTCTTCAACGTCGGACGCAGCTTCCTCTCCTTCGACGTCCTTGCCATGCGGCGTCGGTGATCCAGCTTCTTCCTGTTCTTCTTCGACCTCCTCCTCCTCACCCTCTTCCTCGATGTCCGGTGTCTCGGCCTTCTTCTGCTTATGCTTATACTTCTCCATCGGCGCAGGCTTGTATGGGACGATGTTCTCGGTGTCTTCCGCGTCGTCTTCATCCTCGTCGCTCTCGTTATAGGCAACCTTCTTCGCCGTACTGGTCCGTGCACTCTTTCTGCTCGGCTGCTCAACACTCATCACTGCCTCACTCTTCCTCTTCTTCGGGTTTGGTGTCTTACGAATTGGCAGAGCCGTGCTCGCCTTCTTCGTTCTAGACTTCTTCGCAGATTTCCTCGCCGATGCGACTTCATCGTCATCGTCATCGAGATCGATCGAGACGGACGACTTCCGTTTCTTGTCACCACCAGCAGTCACAGCTTTCCTCACGTTCGGATTTCCACCCTGCTTGACTACCTTCACCCACTTCCGCACGACCTGCTCAAGCTCTCCAGCAACCTCTTCAGGCAGGTAGTTCTTGCTTACAATCTCTTGAGCCTTCGCGTGGCCGTTTATTGGCTTGAACAGTGATGCAGGAAGATGCGCTTTGCCAGGCCAAGTTTGGAGAAGGTTAGCACCTTTTGCGCTACCTGGCATCTGGTCAGCATAATTCCGTATTGTGGTTTGAGCAAGATCGGAAAGTGTGTAAAGTCGCTCGTCCACCTTGTCGGATTTGGAGATTGCGTCTGCTGCCTGCTTCGTGCGTTGCGCAATGTGGAAGATCAAGGACAAATTCTCCTCGTTTGCGCATGATTGGAGATAATGGATGATGAACTTCGAGAGGTCAAGAAGATCCGCTTCGTATGCTGGGTCGTCTTTACTCGGGTAATCTGGGTGGTAGACAAGCAACGATAGTAGCCGTGCAAATTGTGTCTCAATGACATTCTGCACAGGCGTCTTCTTGTCTCCAGCTACGCGAGCTTGTTTCTGCTGTCGTGCATGAAACGCTGTACGTGACCTCAACCAGGCCACGGTGGAAGTAAACAGCACAGTATCAGGCTCATACGCTGTCAGAAAAAGAGGTGTGATCCACCGGCTGTTCAGCTTTGTTGTGGTAAGGTACTTCTTGAGTGAATGTATGAGACCTCTTCGTACGGCATGCGGTCGGTTCATGATCATCCACGCAACATCCATGAACATTTCTGGCGTTACGAGTTCTTCGCATCGCAGCTTGTATCGGCAGAGCTTGATTACTGAACGACCTGCAGTCAACCGCAAATGATTGCGCTGCGTGGACGGAGTGTCTTGCGTTGGCGCGTACTCACCATCCTTCCTGATGATTTCTACCAAGATATCCATGACAGAAATAGCCAAGGTGTCGAAGGATTCTTTCGAGTTCTCATCACCTGACCTACACCTGTTCACCAGAATCTTTAGCGCAAGCTGTTTAGCGGCTGTCTCTTCATCAATGTCTTCGTCCCAAGCATTGGGTTCATAAGCCTCTGACCGAGGAGATTGATTCTTCAGTAGCGTATTCGTGATAGCAATGTTCAAAATTTGGTCGTCTTCTGCGTTGGCAGCCGTGGGAGAGTGCAGGCACACTTGAGCGATGGCCGACAGTTGCGCTAGCTTGTTCTTAGCTTCCGAGTCGTATCTTCTGATCGCCTTCGTCAAGATTTCTTTAGCATGAAATTCTTCTTTGTCAGAGGTAGTCAGCACAATGCTGGCAGCATGCTTCGCCGCCTTTGGTGATGTCGAATAGAGCACGAAATTCATCATCGCAACCACGAACTTCCGGTCCTTGGGTACTTCGTCAGGAAATCGCTTCGCGAAGGCGGCACACGCTTTCAAAGAGTCAACTGCCGTCAAGGACTCTGCTTCCTTCTCTGATGGGGCCGCTTCTTGAAGCTCTTTGCACAACTCTTGAATATGTGTCTTCATGACCTCAGGCACTTTCTCAGAGATCTCTCTGAGCACTTCTTGCGCAGTTTCGGCAAAGCCGATGTCATCTGATTTTGCGTACTCCATAATTGCTGGTATGTGGCTCCTGTTGTAGCTGATGAGAGCACACTGGTACAGAATGGGAGTCAATGTTTCCAGCACCGGATTCATTCCTGCACCACTTAATCGCTTGTTGAGCTCCTTCATGGCTTTCATCATGGTCCTGAAGTCATTTTCAGCGCCTATCGTGAATCTGATCAATTGGTAATTACGCCTATCGTGGGCCTTTGCAAATTTCCAGAGATCACTCGAAGTCCTGGATGTATCAGGCATCTGCCTCGATAAAGACTCGATGAAGCGTCCAAGCTGCTCTTCCAATCTCTTCTCCTCCGTCGGATCATCGGCGACCCCACCATTGTACTTCTCGCATGCCTGCAGGAACATGCCTATAGCCTTGCTCATCTCTGCTTGACGCTTCTGAACACCAAAGAACACCATCTTCGCTTTCACGTCGAGGTCTCGCACCAGGGTAAGCAGTCTTTGTACCCGCAAAAAGTCAGGGTCCTCATTCTTGTCGCCCTCTGAGTTCTTGGACTTCGTTGGAGGATAAGTCAAAGGCAGCATGCATTCATAGAGTGTCCTTGATACCCATGCATTAATGTGCGGGTCTTTGACAAACATGGCCGATAGCAGTCTGCTGGGAGCTTGACCCAGTACAGTCAATACACGATCGTGGCGTCCAGCGATGTCTCGCGATGCAACACCCCACATGTTTCCAAGCAACATCATGGCCTGCTCCCGGACGTCACGCTTTCTGTCTGTCACTCGTTCAGCAATTGCCGACAACAGAGAAGTTGGCTGTGATAGGCCGCCGTCGCTCCCAAGAATCTCAACAACCGACCAATACGGGAAAGTCTCTAAGTTGTGCAGAGCCAAAAGGCGAACTTTGTCGTCAATGTCTTTCAGGATATGCGCATAGCCCGATACAAGTACCTTTTGCTCGTCGTCATTAAGACCTATGCCGCCAGCTCTGGTCAGTAGAATCCTGCTTGCAGCCGTAGCCCAGGCCGTTCGGACAGGTACAGCTTTGTCTATCCTCCGGCCGAGCCATACCTGATACGTGTGAGGATATACGTGGATAAACGGCTTTGGCGATGAAGGTGTGAGAAGCGGATTGTTCGACAGTGGCACGAAGTTATCGTGCTCAATGGTTGGCAGTGGGAAAGCAGCTGGATCCAAAAGAGGTAGGTCAGGCAGGCCGGCGAGACCAACACCAGCAACAAGGTCCCCGAGGGTCTCAACAGCCAGCTGCCTGAGAGAGGCAGAGTCGGCTGCAAGCTCGAACTCCAGTTGCTGAACAACACCATTCAAAACATCCGGACATGCTCGCCAGAGTTCTCGGACCAGACGATGGACTTTTCGTAGGTCATTCAGGGACTCGTGGCTATCGTCCTCACTATCGCTGTCCTGGTCAAGGGGAGGCCTGAATGATTTCATCTTTCCATCGTCATTATCTGCTACCGCTGCAGTCGCGTTCGTCATAATGCTGCTAAAATAGTTGCCTATGGCACCTGACATCTTTTCCGAACATGTGGTGCAAACACTCTTTGCGAGATGGTAGGCTGGAGGATAGTCCTTAAGAAGAAGAGTCGACTGCGACTTGTCCTTGATATCTGCGGCTTTTTTCTTCTTCGACGGCTCTTGTTGGTTGGTTCTAGGATCAACTCGTAGAAATTGGGAAATGATAATGTCAATCACTTCCTGCGGTAGATTCGCCTCGTCAACCACGGTGTTGAGTGCTACACCAATCTGGAACACCACACTCTGGGCTAGGTCGACCCCAGATGCATTTTTCGCAGAGCCAGAGACAATATCGAAGCAGACGGAGAACAGCTGGCTAAGTAGCTGCTCGTTATCTTGAATATCGGCGATAAGCACAATACTCTGCGTATCAACCAGCTGGTCCAGGATGTACTGATGTTGGGCATTGTAGGCATTCGATGGATCAGCCAACGCAGGCAAGATGGTGTTGACGATGACGGTGAAGATGTCGCGCAGCTGTGGGTTCTTGTACGGGGCATTTGGTGCGGTCAGATTCAATATGTCGACCACACATGATACGGTCCATGCTCTTATTCCCTTGTCCTTGTGGCCAAGCAGATTTGCATTGACAAGATCGTTGGCCAACTTTGCGATATCCTTAACGTCGACGCTTCCCTGCTCGGCATTCCTGAGCTCGGCAGACAAGGTTTGTAAGCGGCTCAACAAGTCGGCGACAGGTATAGCTCTTCCCGCGCGCCATGATAGAGGCTCATTGAAATCGAGGTTCGGAATATTGTATGGGCCTTCTTCTTCCTCGGGTTGTGCTGCCGCTCGGGGTTTTGCTTGTCTTGAACGGGCAGGCATCTTGTCGTGACAGTTGCAGTACCCACTGTCTGGCCGAGTCAGGAGGCAAGCGCCTCAGATATTGTTGATGGTCGCAATTATGGAAGTCGCGACAGCTTCACATGACAATGCTCTTGCACTTTTCTGACCCGCGTCGTGATGACGCAGTTTCGCGTTCACGCGTCGAAAGTCACTAGCGATGTTCCATCGGTTTTAGTGTATGGCACGTGCATCTTTAGGCTATCTTGGAGCACTCCGGAGGATTGAGATCGGGACTGTGTGGGCCAGGTGCGGGCGCCTGCATAACCAGAAGGGAATGCACCACCTCTTCCAGCAAAAGGTCCTTCCACAAAGTACGGCACATCAATTCGCTTTGTGGTTCACTATTGAGGAGTTCCATATATCCCAACAAACCCCTGACCGGCCCGCTGGGGATGAGATCCCTGCAACAGCCGCAGTCAGCCCACAAAATGAAGCTGTCATCTTCGCCTTTGCGGTGGCAGTAATGACTCAAAACTTTCAGCCGTTCAAAGCTTTGGGTTCTTCTGTGCCAGAATCACGGGGAAGGATGGAGATCTCGTATTCCCGCGACCGGTGCGAGATGTTGTGCTTCCATCAATCATTTCGTACTTGCTAGCCCCAAGGCCTACATTATGCTGCGCACTGCATGAAGTCATTTCATGTCGTGCATGATGAGGGGTCTTCGGCTCTCGACATCACCAATCCGTTGCTTCCATTGCCACTGAGGCCTGCAAAGGCCATGCACCTACTCGAGTCGTGTGCAAATACAGAAGACTGCAAGATGCGCCTTGCATGCACTGGTCGTTCAGGCTGTCAATGCCATAGCTTACAATTACTCGAGGACTACCACTTCTGACACGCTTTCGCTTCTGCTCGCTTACTCGTCTGTGGATCAGGTCACTCTTCTGCTACTGACCATGTTGTCAAGGTAATATTGCCGCCGGATAGTCGTGCTGAAAAGAATTGATGAGCAGAAAATGTCGTCTGGAATAGGTGAGTGCGCCGGACCTGAGTTACCCGACCACTGGCTAACAGTGTGCGCAGAGATAGTTGCCTCAATCATCACTGTCGCCAGTGCTGGCTTCCGCCTGTCCTTGATCCTAAATGCCGTTAGCTGCGAAATTGCCAACGCACCAGCCGAGATCCATGCCATATCGAAGAGCCTGACCTTCTTCTCACTGCTGCTGAAGCAAACGGCAGCCGTGCTCGACCAGGCCGAGCCGGTTCATTCGCAAGAAGTCATTCGCGTAGCCGAGCAAGTGCTGGAGGAGAGCAATGCTGTCTTCCATGACATCAATACGATACTCGACCGAGTACGGACGAGGAAGCAAGATGGTACACTATCACCCTCAAGACCACAGAGATTTAAGTGGTGTTTCAAGAGACATGGCATCGAGTATTTGCTAGGGCGAATGGACAGGTTGCAGATGAGCCTATCTCTTATGCTGCAAATAATTCAGCTTGGGACGACTATGGCTTCAACGTCGCGGAATGACTCGCCGCAAAGGGTGAAAGAGATGTCCGACAAGATACAGCGAGAGCGCGTTGAGGCTCAAAACATCGTGGTATTGTACTCTTCTGAGAACCAGCGGGTAGACCAGCTATATGCGGCAGCCAGGGAGGAACAGACTGAGACACAATCATCCATCGAATACTCGAAGGACAGTACAGATTCAGATGCTCTCACACTGGTGTCATCGCATGATTCACAATTGGCCAAGGCTGAAGAGCTGCCTGTCTACACGGACAAGGACGTGGTCATCCAACCTCCAGCCAGAGTCCTGTCAGGATTTGAAGAGAACTGGCAACAAATGAATCGGTCGCCTGAAGACATGCTGAAGTCATCAGAGGAAGTGATAAATAGACTTTTGGAGAGATGGACAATATGGCGTGAGAAACGCGACCAAGAGCTAAGGCAACCCCGATCAAGACAGAATAGCCGCTATCACCCAGTCGTTCAAGAGTCACTCGATGAGGATGATTTTCTCTATTCCGAACGGTATCAGGACAGAGACGACAGTCCAAGCGGTAAGTACATCGAAGGAGTGACTACCGACTGGAGACAGCCACAGTCAGGTGAAGCCAGGCAGAAGCGCGCACAGCTCAGAAAACAGTATGCAGCATATCAAGCAAGCGTCGAAGGCGGCAGCGAACTTGAAGACTCACCCACCAGCACAAGCTCGAAGAAAAAGTCCTCAAGAAAGCATGCTATCGACTCAGATGAGTATACCTCAGAGTCTGAAGAAGAAAAGACAGAAGCGAAACCACATCCTAGAAGACGAAGTAGTGCCATCGCAATACCAAGTCAGCTGAAGCCACGGGTAGATGATACGCTAGTGTCGAAGTCGTACGGTGGGACATCAAAGGCGCCGGCCAAGGCTCCTACGGCGAATAATGGCGCTGCGAGGCCGTCACTCTCGCCGACATGGTCCCAGTATCAACAACAACACAGACCGTCCTTGACACCAGATCAAAACAGAGCGCATCATTCGTTCTCCTCACCCGTGCCCGCGAACTACATGCACAATGGTGCTTACGTATATCCGCCGCCTGGTGCAGGACCACAGTCACCAAGTCCATATCATCCTCCTAATGCACAGACATATCCGTTTCCCCAAGGTCAACATCAACGGTATGTGCCACCTCGGCCACCGACTCAAGCTAGCCGGCAAGCCCCAACGCAACAGAGACCCGTATCGAAAGACGGTCCACAACGGCCGGTCTCTAGAGACGGCAGGCCGCCAAGATCACCTTCGAGATTGTCGCGAGAGTATACGCCTGCCGAGTACAAAGAATACGAAGCTGCGAAGAAACGGCAGAAGAAAGAGCTGAGGAGGAACATCGGCGATGGTGCTGCAAAAGGTCTACTTGCTGGAGGCGGACTAGCAGTCTTTCTGGAAGCCTTGGACTCACTGAGTTTGTAATACTAACCCTACGTTATCGTTTATGTATCTTTTTGACCTCATGTATCAGTCGTGGGCACTCAGCTGGTAGCAAAGCAGGGGTACAACTCATGAACATTGCATTCAGCGTCGGACCAGTCCACATCTAACAATGTATCTACCATCTCTCGGAAGACGCATCCACGTTTCTCAGCTTACCACCTTGAACAGCATCAGCGACTGGATCCACAGCACGATTTTCTCTTTGTTCGATGCATTATTGTCTCGCACTACTAAAGAAGTCTCAGAAAGAACCATATCTCCCAAACAATGAAAGACCTCCTCCTAGGGGCCTCGAACCTGAAAGATACATATACCATACTCCCGCCACAGAACAATGCCAACCGATCAATCGCGGTGTTCAACCACTACCAACGTTCAACCACGGAACCAAACCACACAAGATCGGAAATCTTGCTCGTGCATCTCGACATCATGAACACCCACAAAGACACCCACACCACCAGCGAGCCAACCTGCCTATCGGGCATCGGCACCGGCATCAGCGCCAACACCAACACCAATACCAACACCAGCACCAGCACCCCCAACACGAACCCCCACAACCCCAACTCAACCTTACCTAAAACCCTTCCCTTTCCCCGCCCCCCCAAACCCGCCCGGATCCGCCTCACCAAACAAACCTACCAAGACGATCTCGCAACCATGGGCTTCCTAATCGACGAACCCCTCCTGCACACGCGGCACTCCGTTGCTCTCCGCTATCAAGATCAAAAGGACAACATGGCTGAGCAGAGGAGGGAGCTGGCTGAACTTCCATTTGGCGTTGATAACTGGACGCCGCCACCGAGTGCGGCGTTGACGAGGCCTGCTAATGATAATGAGGTTGTGAGGTCGAGGGGGAGGGGAGGGGAGAAGAACAAGAAGGAGGAGGAGGGGGATGTGGTGCCGACGCGGTATGTGCAGACGAGGGAGGAAAGTCGGAGGATGAGGAGGGGGAGGAGTCCGGAGAGGAGGGAACGGGAAGCGGTTGGGAGGATGCTGATGGTTGGGATCGGAGGTGGTGGTGGTGAGGGGCGTGGAAATGGGAATGCCAACACGTTGGGTGCTGCAATGCCTGTGGCGCCAAGGCGGCGAGAGAGGTTCTGGTAGGTTATTGTGGATCTGAGGGAGTGCGAAGGGGAACTTAGCTGGGTTGTGATGGTGTGTAGAGTGTAGCTGTGTGCTGTGGTTGCACTGTTTCCGACTGTTGTTTTGTCTTCGTAGTGGTTAGAGCTGTAGTAGTAATCTCTGTAGGCCATGCTTGACAGAGTCGCGAGACACATGATGAGCGCCATGATCTGGTCTCGAATTGCATGTCAACCTGAGGCCCTTTCGTAAGAAACACGGAATTATTTAGTTGTGCTTACAACAAGTTTTCAATCCTGCTATGGCGTGACAAGCCTGTGGTACGCTACGAACACAACCCAGCGCAACCGGCTTATTTGCTCAATCTCGGAACAATAACTTTCTGAACTATGTTCTGCAGTACTGAAGACATTCCCAGACTACCACAGACCGAGACCTGTCCACTCGAAAGCCCGGCAACCAGTGTTCCTTCTCAATACATAGCGCGCTCTACGTGCTAGTACTCAGATTCGCATCCTCTCACATCCGTCAAAATGAATGCTCTCATCACTGGACTCATCAGTCCTGGCCCGCGAGTTGGGCTCGCTCGTATCACTGCTGCCTTCCACATACCCTTCCTTACAATTCTTCGCTTTGGCTACTGTGACCTGTTCGACCTTGTCGTTGAGTTTCTGAATATCCGTGCCGGCGCCGTCTTCGTTGGCTTGTGTGGCGTTGAGTTGTTTCTGCATGTAAGCGGAGATATACGCAACATGGTTCGCAAGCTCTTGCAGGCCAAAGTTGTAGTGTCGGAGGTCACCCTGTTTGAGCTGCAACAACTCGGAAACTTCGTCATTGGCCTGTGTGCTCTGCTGGATGGCGAGTGTGTACTCGTGTGCCGCGTTGGTGAGGCTGTGGCTTGCGTTGATCAGGGCTTTACTGGCGTCCTCGAGAGTGACGGAGGATCGGCGATCTGGTGCCGGGTCAGATAAGGCAGGGGAGCTGGAAAGGTCGCTGCAAGACCCATCTGCGTCGTATTGGCTGTTAGCCATAGCGGCTGGAAGTGTCAATTCTATCTCCGTAGCAGACATTGTGATTGTGATCAAATTCTTTGAAGGAATGCTCCCAGAACGAACGTGCCGCAGGTTGATATACTGTAGTTTTTAGGCACGGGTGGCAGTGGTGCTGGACTCAAGTCTGGTTGTGTCAGCGAACCAGATGTTGCAAAAGTCAATTTGAGGGTGCTTACCACTAATCCTTGCAAGCTGTATTGAATCTGTTCTCAAGTGAACGTCAAAGTACTCATGTATGATCAAAGATAGTATGTTATTCTGTAGAATGGGCAAAGGTGATAGAGCCGGCTGAGGAGATTCATCGGCCTGGGGACGACTAGGTCACTCAGATACTGCAGCCCCTGGTAGCGGCAGGTGTAGCCCCGAATCAACCATGAAGCAAGGTAGGCACGCTCGACAGCCGCTCATGCAGTCTCTCAGGGCAGAAAAGCTAGAAACCAGGGGGAATTGGAAAGAAGTGTCTGCGGCAACAACACAGGAGAAGGTTTGTCAGTGTCCAGGCTTTCGAATCAGACCACGACGCTGACAATCCTGCCACGGCCAGTGAAGACATTTTAAGGAACCCGGATGTGCGCTGGGAGACTTCCAGATGCAGATGGACGGTGTAATAGCTTTCCATGGCCTCTGCTGCCAATGTATTAGATGAAGATGCCTTTTGTGGACTTCTGAGGTCGGTCACGTGCGTCATGGCGACAGTTCCAGAGTATCACGTGGGTAGCAGAGCCGCCAACCTGCCCTAAAACCGCCTAAAGTGGTTGCTTCGATCTCTGGGGCACTGCTAACTGCGGTTTCTTCTGTTGCATCTCGTCGCCGCTCAATAGTGCCGACATTGTGAGTCAAAGATCTACGCTCTGCTAACGAAGACTTCCACTACATGTTCGCCCACCTCTGACACAGAGCTCTCCGACTATCTAAGCACAATCAACGCTATCGGCTACCAACGAAGCCCATCAGCATCACTATGGACGGGAAGAAGGAGGTCGCTGACTTGAAAAGCCATGCTGGCGGTACAGGGAACGACAAGCAAGCTAGTCAGGTCGGCAGTCCGGAGGTTCAGGCCAAAGTCGATGGGACTATCAAAGATGTTGAGAAGAAGACCGGAACAACTGTTGGTGAACCAGAAAAGCAAGCCATTTACGATGGCATCGCGACAGGTGCACCCTCGGCCGAGGAGTGATTTCTAAATCGGCTTTGGGGCATGAACAAGCATGCGTGTGACACTCAAAACGATCCATCGCTCCACGACACTGGTTTGTGTCGTTGTTGGTGCCCACTATCCACACAAGAAGTATCTCCAATATCCTATCTGAGGCCCTGGATCGTCTCAAATCAGCTTTGTTGCAGTCTGTGAGCTTCTCGGAACATATGGGGAATGTCTCAGATAGTGTTCTATATCACGTGGTAAGTCTGGAGGAGAGCTCACTACAAAGACAAAGGATGCGCGTGTCCGTGAGAGTCAGCTCGGGACAGCCGAGAGCTCTGTCTCGCGGTCTCATCGCATAGCTACGAATGTACTATGTTTGAGAAGAATAAGAGGCAGCAATGATCATCAGGTTCTCCCCTCGCCATTCTCCTTCTGCCATACTTTTTACATTAACACCATTCGACTAAGCAAGACCTACTGAGTCGACCAGATTCCAACCGTGAATTACCTGCAGAACCGTGTGCTCACATCTGTCTGTGCCAAAAATCACTCCCATGAAAGCAAAGAAAGAAGATGGTCGGCAGGTCCGACACTTCATCCGCAAATCAGCCTCCGACTTTGCTCGAGTGTTTATTACCATGCGCAACGCGGCCAGGGATTATTATGTGCAGACTTCTCCATCCTCCAAGCCTACCAACGACGACCCATGGTCGCCCATGCAGTCCGCATCTCCGTTACCCGACCGATACTGGAGCTACCACGGTGAGTCCGACGAATCACCAACATGTCGATCTTTAGATGACTCTTCGGGCAATGAAGATGCTTCTCCAGGCTCGAAGCCGCCGGTTACACGATCGCAGATCTTTGAACCATCGCCACTTGCACCGATATCAGAGGTGTCAATTGGCTCCGCCGCTCGCGATTCCATCACAACGTCCTCCGGAGAAGCGTTTGCGCATTCGAACGATACGACATTGTCGGGATATGAGGCATCTGTGTCATCTTCGGCAAGCTCGGGCTGCCACCGCACACACATCCTCGAAAAGCAATTCCTGCCAGATATCCTCCAGCTCAAAACAGAGGTCTGTACCTTGACCAGACAAGCTGCGAGCCTGGAAGGACATTTAGTCGCGTACACAGACGACTATCCAGAAGAACTCCGAGACGAACTGAGCCGACTTGTTGACTTATTAGAGGAAGTATGGACAGTGACCCGGCGAGTTGATTTCCACCTGAGACTCTGGGGCAGAGAAACGAAGGAGAAGCGTGACAAGTTCATCAAGAATAACCCCATTGATCCCCTCTACAGTACAGCTTCTCGTTCAAGACGTGTCTACCCACGAATTGTGGCGACATCAACAATAGCTCGGAGGATGAAGAACAAAGCGATGCGAACCAAGAGTAAGCTGGCTACGAAACGAACGCGAGCGGAATGGAAGGTCCTTGAGTCGATGAGAGCAGCAACCAATACTACAGATCCAAGTTGGTGGGATGTGCTGCCTTTGGCTGTTTTGAAGAGCTGCGAGGCGAGATACAGGAAGATTGCCAAGAGCAATGGTGAGAGAATGGAGATTGACTGATGAGTTATGGTGCATGACAGGAAAGCACACTTCGTGCTCAATGTGCACACAACACTTTTCGCTGAACAAAATTCAGTCACAGAACGGCGGGGTGACGAATGATATGCTGTGGCTTACTTGGCATCACTGAAACCTGATGCGAGATCTTGGATACTGAGATCGCCACCTGTGGCAGCTCGCAAACGCAATACGATTCTGACTTCACATCATTGACTCATCCTCGTTCCGTAGCAGAAGCTGCAGATTCCACCGCGTCCGAGGTCAACCTTTGACCTGCATGCCCAGATCATGGCCAACGGAAGTCACGGTGCAAAAGCCACGGCGGGTGTCGATACGATACGCTCGCATTCCTACAGTACAATACAGACATTGAATTGAGACGAACTAATGAGGCTATCATGAGTATAGCCCGACAGGCCGGAGGCAGCTTGTTTTTTCAGAATCACACGCGGGTTGTGTGAGGCTAACTCGAACCACGACTAGACAGAAGCATGTCTGCAGTCGAAGGAGTTTCCAGAACACTGGGGCCGCTCGCAGCCACGTGCTAAAGCTCGTACGCAGGTAGGTAGCTGACCAATTGGTCGCTACCGCCTTATCGGAGGTTCTTTTAGCAAGGCCGCTAAAGCTTGATCGAGCTTAACGAGCTTATTGAGCTTGTCTACATTCAAACATTCACTCAAATCAACCAACTATACATCTACCAGCTCAGAACTACGATCATTCATGTAACGCTTGGCGCGACAGGAAGCATTGTCTTCTTACGGTATCCTAGATCCTACCCAACCAACCGCGCGTGCAATACTCTTGCATTGCGCTGGAGTTCTACACTCACGACCAAGCCGAGGACGACTCGTATCCAACGCGCAAAGCTAGTGCCGACGCCACACGCAAACATCTCTGCAAGCAGTAGAGTAGTATTTTCCGGCCTCGCCGTGCTCGCTGGTTCTAGGCCCTGGGACGCCTCGTCTCGTAGCCAGTTAGATGAACTATTGCCGGAACTAAACATGCATTCAATACTCAGCTGAAGCTGGGAGTGCAACCTGCGATAACGTGCTTTCTCACATCCAGTCCCGAAACAGCCACGAGAGGTCTAGCCAACCACCATGGTAAGCCACGATGCCTCCCAAACATGTTCTCTCGTTCATATAAGCCTGCCACTTCCGCAGCCCTTCCCACTTTTCTAGTCTTCTCGCTCGATTCAGCCCCAAGCCTCCGCCGTCCCACTGCACAAATCTCCGTCATGGACACCTCCAACTACCCCGACGCGAAGCAACTACCAGACGAGAAGAAGACCTCCATCGCTGTTGACGCGCTCGACTCCGATGATGAGACCACCGGCACCATCACAGCATTGGTCGCTGAAGACCATCAACATGACATCAAGCTCCGAACCATGTCATGGCAGAAAGCAGCGTGGCTCCTCGCAGGAGACCAAGTCTGCCTCGCCATTATGGCTCAAACATGGTCACTTTCAGTCCTAGGCTGGGTCCCAGGAATCATCACCATGCTCGTCGCGGGCGCTTTGTTCTGGATCACCTCCATCACCATGCACAAATTTATCATGAAACATCCTCAGATCATGGACATTTGCGATTTTGGTTATTATGCATTCGGCAAGAGCCGAGTTGCCTACCATTTCACAGCCTTCATGTTGCTTGCCAATAACATCATCCTTATCGGCTTCCATGTCCTGACGGGCGCCAAGATCTTGAACACTCTCTCGGATCACTCGACGTGTACTGTCGTGTTCTCTGTTATCGTGATGATAATGGGCATCATCATGTCGCTGCCAAGGACGTTGCGTCATGTTTCGTTCATGTCGATGTTCTCAGGTGAGTAATCGGAGCTTCATTCACTGAGAGATATCCGCTAACCATTGTTTCCACAGCTGCCGCCATGGGGCTAGCCATCCTCCTCTTCCTCGTCTTTGCCGGCACCGAAAAGGCCCCTGGTTATGGATACAACGGCGACTACCCCACCGTCGGTGAAGTCAAGACCTATGCCTTCCCTCCCGCAGGCACCACATGGGTCGCATGCATGAACGCCGTCCTGAACATCACCTTCCTCTGGGTACCCCAAATCCTGTTCCCGACCTTCATCTCCGAGATGGAACGACCACAAGACTTCCCCAAGTCCCTTGCCGTCCTGGCAGGAATCTCCGCCTTCCTATTCATCGTCCCGCCGTCGATCGGATTCCGATACTTGGGTCAATACGCTACTGCGCCAGCGTTCGGTAGCCTAGGTGTCGTCGCCTACAAGAAGGCTTCCTTCGCATTCGTGATTGTGCCCACTCTGGTTATCGGCGTCATATACGCGAATGTCAGCTCCAAATTCATCTACTTCAGGATCATGGGCAAGTCGAGACATGCGCACAGCAATACAGTCGTCGGATGGGGTGTCTGGATTGCTGTCATGGCTGTGATCTGGATCCTCGCGTTCATTTTCGCCGAGATCATACCTAGTATGGGGGATTTCCTCTCCCTTCTTGGTGCTGGCTTTGACTCATTCTTCGGGTTCATCTTTTTTGCTGTTGCTTATTGGCAGCTGTACAGGGGGAAGCTGTTCAACGGTGCGGGGAGGTCTGTCATGACTGTTTTACATATATTTGTGATGATCTGTGGGTTGTTCCTGCTTGGACCGGGACTGTATGCTGCGGTTGAGGCTATCATTGCTGATTACTCGACTGGTACCACGCCAGCTTTCAGTTGCAAGAATATGTCCATCTGATGGAGGGGTGATAGAGGTCGATGGATTGTTCTGCGTACATGATAGAACCATTGCTGTATCAAAGCATGAGAATATAAGATACCCAACCAAAGGGTGACCCAAGTTTGAATCAGTAGGAAAGTTCTTCGTTCGAACGTGTTCATGTATGTGTCGGAGACCTTTCATCTCAGGCTCCTAGCTCAGTATCATGTCGCCTTGCGAGTCTGGTAATTATCATCCACATGTCGACACCTGCCCGAGTCCAGCGGAACGTACTTATGCTCATCATGGCTAAGCATCTAAAAACTCATACTACCTCAGTTCGTCCATGTCATCATTGCTTATGTATGCGGAGAGGATGAGCTTCCGTATTGAGCACATAGTCGTCCAAGCTGACGACGTCAGTCGGTGAAAATATCAGATAAAGATATTTGAGCGTCTCTGCCATCCAAAAACTCTGCAAATCGGGTTAGCACAATATTGGACATCATTACCACCCAAGGACATACCTCCATTGAGTCCCGCTGCTCAGGCTTGCCAGTCACCGTCACATCCTCGATCGCTGCATACCCATATTCTGTCTCCGTGACTTTCTGGATCGATTGGAACATTTCCCATGCGGCCTCGCGATACTCCTCCTGTCCAGTGATACGGTAAAGGATGAAGGCGCTTTCCAGTGCTTCGGGTCTCAGAAGATATGCTGGCTCGCGAGCATTCTGAAAGCCTTTTGGAAGTGTGTCCCGGCCATCTTCATCATTAGTCACTGCTTCCAACCATTTTTGTTCATCCCACTCGCATCCTTCCAAGGACTCACACGGCACGAGCTTGAAGATTTCGGGCGCCAGTCCGGTGGGAAAAGCATTATATGCCCAGATGCAGCCATTTGTCAAGCGCGCCCCAATGTCCACGTGTCCTGGAATGTCAAGAACTCGGCCGCCCAGAGCGAGCATACCGCCAACGAAGCATGCAAGGTGCTGGCCTTCGGTCTCTAGCCACGCTGGGTCTTCGGCGTGGTACGTGCCGGTAAACAATATGTCGAGATTATCAGGTATCACGGGTCGGAAGACGAGATTTTCGACGATAGTATCGGCTGTTGCGCGGTAGAGCTGCTCATACTTGGGTTCTGTAGCCGCAAGCAGAAGGTGCATCTTGAGCACATACTCGTACATGCTATCGCTTAGAGCGCCCAAGGTGAACGTGTTATCGTGATTGTGGAAAATGCCATTCCGGAGGTCAAAGAATGTCGGCCACATTCCTGGTAGTCCGGTGATGTTTTGACTCTCGAATAGTTTGTCTGTGACACGAGCCACTGCATCATAGTACTTGTTGTCGCCAGTTAGTTGCGCCAGTCGGGTAAATTCCATCGACAGAGATGCTGCGGACGCAGCTGCTTGGTGATCATCGGGGACAAGTCTGCCTGTCTTTGCCTTTTCGAAGTCGAGCCAAGGGGCAGGCATGTGGTTGGGAGTATCAAACCCTGCGTAAAGCATATCACCTAGCTCAACGGCCTTGGCGAGCAGCGCAGGTTCCTTGCTGAGGTCGTAGGCTGAAAGAAGGCCACCAAGATGCCGAATTGTCACCTCTTACATGTTGCAAGCGGTGTCCTGAGTGACGTCCCAATCAAGTGTGACTGCAGCTTGTGCAGCTTCGTGGAATTCCTCTTTCATGCCCATTATCCAGAGTGTGTCCAAAGCGTCCACTAGAGTTGCTGCCCATCCGCTGAACGTGTCCTTGCCAGTACCTGTGAGTGGTGTCAATTCGTCCCGCATCCAGGCGAACTCCCTGTAGCTGTTCCAGCTCTTCTGCATAGCGCGCTTGATTTCGGCTCGACGACGCCCTTGAACAGCGATATCAAACTTGGGATGACGGCTAGGAACATGTTGGATTCGTGCGAGTTTCTCCGGCTTCGCGGTTGGGAGGGGTTGCAGCGACTCGGAGGGCACGGGATTGTGTGGCTGCCATTTCGACCAGTCATAGCTGCTTCGCACCAGGTTCAGTGTAGGATGAGGCGCAGAAGGAGGAGGAGCGAAGGGAGTATCAAGGAGAAGAAAGAAGAGAAAGAACAACGCGGCAATGACTAGCCAGCGCCAATGCCTGCGGCGCAAGGAGCGAAGACTGTGCATGATATAGAATCCTGCACTTGGCATGGTGTTGCCTTTGTGCAAAGGCCGAGATCGATGTAAATCGATTCATGTTGGGAGAAGCGTCAGTTCCTGCGACATGTGAGTTCGTTTGAGGTGCACTTGAAAAGTGCAAAAACCTCATATGTGAGAGTGAAACTGAGCATTCCTGAAGGGTGTTCGATACTTGGCATTGATTTCACATTGTGTTCAATGCTTCTGCTCACTCACTAGTCTCCCATGGTTTCCCGTCCTTAGCTTGACAGCATGTTTGCAAATGGCTTCAATACCCCCAGCACAAGAGAGCATTGCCTTCTTCATCCTTCGCGATCAGCCAACTTCAGCTTCTTATGCCCTACCTTGAATGAAACTGGTTCACAAAGGCAGTGGGAACCGCTTAGGTTGCGCTGTGAGCACGTTCGCTATGTGTCGTGGTCACAGTGGTTCGTCGACACCCAGACGATTTGTTGATCATCCATACGATCGAAGTCTGAGCTGGTTGGCACCCTGCCTAGCTCCTGAATGGTAAGATGAAGTCTGAGCGCCACACATTTCTAGATGCAGCCGCGCGACCTGCCTCACCACATGATCGATACTCGAGCTGAGCCCATCAGGTAAGCGTCTCGGAAAAAGCTTTCTCACGAAGAGGAGACACTGGGCACCAGCTGGTGCTCACGTTTAATTTGCGGTCCGCCTCTACTGTACGATAGCTCATTCTTGTATGGTCACATGATCACTACGGTTCGGCATTGGACTCTCCAATGGCGCTCCGCATCTCGTCAGTCGGACAGAGCTGTTCGACTCGTTCTGGCATTAAATATATTGATATTTCTGGACACAGTCATATTTTACACTCAATTGTACAGTACACCTCTCTGCAGACGAGCATTCGAGCCATTCCGCTGTTTCCCGCGTGGTTGCAAGTCGACTTGAAGGCTTTTATGTCCCACGAGCAACCCTCTTTCATCGTCAAACACAGGCACTGTTGAAAACGATGCTGTGATCTCTCTATCCAGCTCTCCTGAATACCCTGCGCCCTTCATGAGATTGAGACCCGCTGGATTCACTGCAGCCAGCATCGAGACGATCCCTACGCCATTCACCGCTGGGTTGCCATGGAATACCATGACCTTCAGTGCAAAATACACAAGCATAATGATGGGGTACACGAGCATTATACAGGCTATCTCCCATGTTTGTCGCATGGTGAATGTCTGCACCGATACTATACTTGGGATGGTATACGCTAACGACCCAGTTATGGCGGTATTATAGTCGACTGAGTTGGGGCCGGCCAGGTGAACAAGTCGGGACCATACCATGACAGCGACGAAAGTCGTGTCGGTTGTGAGATTGGTATAGTCTCTCCCCTGCCGGTAAGCTTCCACGGGGTTCAAAAAGTTGAATTCTGCCATTTGCGCAACATATCCTGACTCGTAGTTCCGCCAGCGGTGCTCCACGAGGCCTGACTGAGCAAGGGTGAAATTGTAAGTCGAGTTCGCGAGGGGTCCAGGTTCGACGGCGCGAGCAGAAAGAAGTGCCGCATCGTTCTGACTAACATTCCAAGTGGCTTCGTATCTCTCCAGCGAGATTGCGAACCCTTGTGCCTGGTGCCAGAAATCTCCGAGTGTCGGATTTTCCGTGCCCGGAGTGCGCGACAACAAGAAGAAGGAACTGCCCTGGTCGGCACCCAGGGTTTCGTCGCACTTACCGGTACCTAGCGCCACCCAGAACGAGTTGTTGGCTCCAAAAGTCGTAGCAGCATGGACACCGCTTGTGCGCATCCAGGCTGCGAATGTATCGAGGTGGTCGAGGTCTGCGATGATGTACGTCTCGTTCGCTATGGTGAGGTTACCACAACCAGGATTTTCAAATCCTAGGTTCTTCTGCAACAGGCGGATGTCTGTGTTGTTAAGATCCTCTTGCGTGTCCCACTTCATTACCATACTGGCAACTATCGCTGACACATTTGCCGAGACTGTTGCGAATTGATCAGATCGCAGTGAATCTTGCACTGTCTGCATTGAGTGGCGCAATGGCGCATCCACTATAACGGTACGTTCTGGAGTCTCTGTGTAGACTGTGTACCCATATGCTTTTTGGTATTGTGGGTCGTTCCAGTAACCCATCATCGTGTCGCCAAACAGTGGAATTCCACCGAGTGTCAATTGTGTTTTGAGCGGCACAGTCATGCCTATTTCCATGTGTTGAGCGACAGGGTTTGACGCGGTGATTCCTCCAATGAGCTGCTTGTACCCTGCGCTCAAGGCCAGCGGTAAGGCAAGTAGTAGCACTACCGACAATTGATTCCTCGGAGACATTCGATGACCCGTCGGGTCCATCCTTGCAATGGCATCCAAGTTCTGTACAGTCGACGGCCCCCATGCAACCTCAACGGCAGCCAACAATCGCTGCATTCGACCTTGACTGCAGATAGCCATCAGCGACAGCACGAAACCCACCACGATCAATTGCCGATTTTGTCCTAGCCAGGTTGCGAGAGGTGCAAGGTAAACAGCCAACATACCCACTGCGCTCGCGACCATAACCACGACAAACATCATCCAGTCGAGCTGCGTGAGGCGAGCGTACGCTTGAGGGTGGCCATAACCCACTGGCATCGGATATCCTCCATATTGCGAGTACGGTTTCGGCCTTGAGATCGGGAGGCTGACTTCACTGACTTGTGCTAGGGATTTGTATGGGTGATGGAGAGGTGACGGCCTATGAGCTCTGGTTTCGTTCACTATGGCCATAGGTAAGTGAGCTCTTACTTCGCAGGCAATATGTCGGTTGTTGTCAGGGTGTGAATATGCAACACAGGGTAGGATCGAGGACTCAAGTACCACAGCAAGCAAGCATGGCGGCTTCCAACCAGGCCAAGGCACTCCTGCGGCCGGCCTTCACGCGCAAGACGAGGAGGTTGTACCTGTTCGTGGCCGTGTTATCCTTGACCGTCGCGCAAAGATACATGAAACCGCATCAGCCAATCAGACGAGGCAGCGATTCGGTGCCGCCCATATGCTATATGCAAGCCACCGTGTACCTTTGATGCAGAAGAAATGAAGCTGGTTGTGTGGCCTGGTAGATGAAGCTCGGTTGAATTCAGGGCATCGCGGCTCGCTCACTTCTATGCACGGTACCCTAGGTACAGTAGCTGTTGCGACTCTGGCTATGTAGTGGGTCCGCGCTGGGTTGAGACATCGGCAGCAGAGCTACGCCGCGGCGTCCATAACTGACTCTGCATCGGCTACCTTGTTACGTTTTGCAGAGGGTCAGGTCCATACCCGAAACGTAGCAATCTCTCCTAAGCCAAACATTGTATTGCAGGTATTATTAGCTAGTGAACAATCGGCGTACACGAATGCCAAGCTCATCACAAGATTCTCGAAAGGTAGAATATGACTCCGGACTCCGGCCACAGAGCCGTGTACCAATAATACATGCACATCTATGCTTCATGATTCCCTTTATGATCTTGTTTGCCGTGTAGTGTCCTTAGAGTCTGGTTTCGATGTGTTCAGTCGACGTGCTGAAAAGCTGCAGCAATCTTCAGCTTAGCGCCAGCAGCATATAATCAACTCTTGAGTTGAGCGCTTCGCAAAGCGAATAAGCGCTGAGGTGACCCTGGTCAGATGGAGATCTGAAACATACCCTCACAGGTCTTATGTTCTATACGGACATGACAGAAATGTGAGCAGTCTGCGCTTTGCTAGAACAACATTCACAAAAAGTGCTCACGACGGCCATTGTGCTTGGGCACTGGCGTGCTCCTAGGACTTGAAACAGAGCGACATCTGATAAGTGGCAAATCTATCACAGGGCAAGCCTGTCGCAAGCATTTGTCCGTAAGGCCAGGGTGGTGGCAAAAGCAACATAGCACTGTGTTGCGTACAGCGCAGTGCCTAGAGCACAAACCTCACGGGTATGAGGAGGAGACCATTCGCTGTTGTCGCTGCTGTTTGTCTCTCGTCAGTGGTATTGTTCACTGTTTGGGACTTCATTTCACTTGCTCCATGGTCGAGAGGAGGGGAACGCCGCTCAAACGTCTTTGAGGGTTCCACCAAGGCGCCGTATGAGTATCATGCTCAGGACAAGGCTATTGTCATCGCTAAAATGGCGACGGACAACGTTGACTGGGTAGCGGACAATCTGTCAGATTGGCAGCACGCAATTTATCATATGGACGACCAGTCCCACGTCTTGCACGTCCCAGAGAACAAAGGCCGAGAAGCACAAGCTTACCTGACGTTCCTGGTCGACCACTACGACCATCTCCCCGAGCTGATGGTGTTTCTGCATCCGCACCTCGAGGGGTGGCCTGCAGCATGGCACACTGATGCGGAGGACTACAACAACGTCATCTCGGTAAATGGACTACGCCTGGACTATGTTCGCGAGCACGGGTACGTCAATATGCGTTGCATCCATACGCCTGGCTGTCCAGACGAGATCCGGCCATTTTGCAACAGCAGTGATCCGGACCGCGCACACGAAGCCGCTTTCAAGGATGCGTGGATGTACCTTTTCCAGACGGACTTAAGCACTGTTCCAGAGACCATCGGCACGCCTTGCTGTTCCCAGTTCGCAGTATCTAGAGATCAGGTGCTCAAACGCCCACGCAGCGACTATTCGCGATATCGCAGGTGGTTGCTTGATACCGAGTTGGAGAGCGATGTATCTGGACGGGTACTTGAGTATATGTGGCATGTTATCTTTGGGAAAGAGCCCGTTTGGTGCCCCGAATTACTGCAATGCTGGTGCGAGCAGTTCGGTCGCTGCTAGTTGCAGTGTGACTGAAATGAACTTATGGCGTCGGTTCTGAATTGCGGTGTTCGGAGCGCTGAGGACCAAGATTCACATGGCATCGGCCTTTTCGAGCGGCATACTATACAAGGGACAACGTTAGGATAAGCCAGGACCAAAGTATAGACTGTATCGTGCCCGCTCATCTTCGTAGTAGCACACAACAAAAGTACTGTGATTGCTATCGTGAGCAACGTCACGGGCGTAGAGCACCTCGAGGTCAATCCAGTGGAGATATCGGGTTGCCTGTTGGTGTTCAAGAATAGTTTCCTTGAGAGGCAGCCAAGGACAGGCAGAGAATTGAGCTGAATCAGCTGGTGGTTCCTCCTAAGCTCGAAAGATGCTTGGCAATGTTTCGCTCGGCAAGGCGGCAGCGTCCGGGAACGAGCGCGTGCCAGTGAGAGCCTAAAATTTGCTACCACTGCTGGGGCACGACCACACCCGCAACTTCGTTCTGATAATGGACTGGACTGCCGTCAAGAGTCTTGAACGTGCAGTCGGACCTCTCAAGTAGGATTCGTGATGTCTCAGTCTGAGTCCCTCAAACGTTCCTGCGTGTGAACAAAAGCAATTATTCCCTAACACTGTAACAATAGGAATGCGCAACTTGGCAGAACCCTGGGGAAGCAAGTACTTCCCATTGGTATGTCATAGCCGCGCTTACCTCTTTGGATGCTTTCTGGCTCCTTGCTTCACTCCAGATGCCGTCGAGTGATCCACTAAAATTCCTGCTCAGCACCGAAACTTGGCATGATTCTCCAGATATCATGGTGCCAATGCAGCCTGAGCGGGAGGATGCGCCAGTCGTGCGTAGGAGGCGCGGCTTGATTGGCACGTAACATCTCATCGACTATGGCGTAGCACAGATGGCGTGCGTGTTACTTTCACAAGTCACCGGTTTCTATGTTGGCTATGTTTCGGCGTCAGTCAGCGAGTATGCCAAAATGGACGCCAGTCGATGAGATGAACAACTACTACAATACCTATCGTCCACACGGCGAAAAAGCTTTGACGCTATTGGCGCGCCGACCAGCTTTGATCGTCACCGCCGTAGTTGGCACGTTCTTACTGCTCATCTGGCATCGCAGCAATTCTCCTGCTTCACTGACTGCACTGGCGGGTGGTGATAGGCGTACTGACTTTGACGGTCACTGGAACTTTAGCCGCGATAGAAACAACCTTCTCCTCGATTATGCGCAATGTGAAGATGCGTTTCCGAAGCTTTTTGACGAGGTCGAGCGGGCTGTGAACCTGCGGCGATCGAACCATATCACAAGCGCCGAGCTGGACGCTATAGAGCCCAAGAATGGCTACGTTCGTGCCATGGTCTATGATCAAGAGGTAGAGTGGACGAGATCTGTTGGTGCTGGTAGATACTGACTGTGCCTAGCTATACATCATCCAGAAGCAAGGCGGCATCTACTCGCGCGAACTGGCTACCCTCCATGCAATCCAGCGAGCCATCTACTCTTCCCCAAACCGTCTCCCGAACATCGAGTTTGCCTTCAACACCGACGACATCATCTTCGAAGCCGTTCCGCTCTGGGGCTATGCACGAAAGGCCGAACACCAACACGTCTGGCTTATGCCAGATTTTGGCTACTGGTCGTGGCCAGAGACAAAGGTCGGCACTATGCGGGAGGTGCAAATGAAGGCTGCGGCCGAAGAGAACGTCCACAAATACTCCTGGCACAACAAGGTCGAGAAGCTTCTCTGGCGTGGCGCAACAATGGGTCTCCCGTTACGAGATCTTCTCGTCGAGATCACAAAGGACCAACCATGGGCAGATGTGGTTGCGTTGGATTGGCATAATAAGGATAGCATGCAAAATGACCTGAAGAGTATGCCCGAACATTGCGACTACAAGTACCTCGCGCACACCGAAGGCAACTCGTACTCTGGTCGTTTAAAATATCTGCAAGCATGTCAAAGCGTAATCGTTGCTCACAAAATGGATTGGATACAGCATCATCACCCGCTGATGAGCTCGACAGGTCCGGACCAAAATTTCGTCGAGATCAATCGAGACTTTGGTAATCTCGAGGCGACCATCACCAATTTTCGAAAGAATGACAGGCAAGCCGAGAACATTGCAACCAACAACGTCAAGACGTTTCGGGAACGATATCTGACTCCGGCAGCGGAAGCTTGCTACTGGCGGAGGCTAATTCGTGGCTGGGCGGAAGTCAGTTTCGAGCCTGAGTTCTACAAGACTGTGAATGGCACGAAGGAGTGGAGAGGGTTGCCTTTCGAGTCGTTTGCGCTTGAGAGAAGATTAGAATGGGATCCTTACTGAGATTGGCGATTTGATATCAAGAACATCAAAAGCAGTCTGGTACGCCACGCTACCAAGGAAAATACTGTCCGCCAACTCTTACGTCGCCAGAAATCTGGCAGGCTGCTACGATGGGTGGCCAGCAGAGCAACAAAGAATCCTTAGACACGGTCAGTATTACCCACACATATTAATGCCTGCCGGTGTTGCACATACAAGCAGATACAGACTTAGGTTCCGCGGCACACCAAAGGTTTCCGCGGTCATTGTACGGCTTGTGTCTGGCTCTAACCCGCATGGCAATGGCGACAAATCGCTAGCTTGAAAGAAGCACATGGCGAAGCCGCTATAGGCAGAGAAGCACTGCCACTCTGCAGGTGGTATTGCGGAAGGAGCATATGTTGAAATGGCAGAAATGAAGAGGTCCCCAAGAACTAGCATATTTGCATGCTCATGGCTCATTTCGATCACCTTAATGTCTATGCCGTTCAGGCAGCGGAGTTAAAAGCAGTGTGTCGCAAATTTCACGTTTACAGATCACAATTGATTATCATTAACACACATACTCATTCAGCTATTTTGTTACCCAGATATCCTCCTATCTCTGCAGCTCTAGATCAATAATTCAGCATCGACACAGTGATTCAAATCAGAACAGAACGGCCCTGACCTGACAACAGCCAATCAGAACCGCTACAGCCCAGCCACAATACACAGATCCGATTGGTTGGACTCGAGCAAAGGGGAGACAGTCGAGTGAGGACCTTAAGCTCAAGTCCCCATGTGGTGTTCTGGCGGTCCTGGTTTATCTAACATTTGTCTCGTGGTCACAGTCTTTCGACCTTTTTATATTCTCTCGTCGTCTGACTGTGTAGGTATCCTACTTGCCGTTGGTCAGTCAGGGGTTACAGTAGGATACGGGATACCAGGAAAATGTTGCCGTGACTAGCAAGCAGTCACGCAGGCTAAATGGTATAATGCTCTGGCTTTGGGCGTGAGCACTAGACAGTCAGAATCATGACGGCTTCATCGCTCAGGCTGCCCGTTGTCCTTTGTCGTCCTTTCTAGCCTCGGGCTGCATCTCGGATTGATAAAGGGGTCAGATACGTACTGCCACTGACCTGTTGAAGCACATACATCATAGATGATCTAAAGCACGAGTCGACATGTTCACGCCCGTTGTCCTTCGCAGGAAGTGCGGCTTGGGGAGTTGCTGTCTGCTGTTGTTGACCAATCGCAGGTTGCAGCTACTTACCATTCAGTCTGGCAGATGAACAGGAACAGTACGGGACGATCTCCTTGTCAGCTTCAGGCGAAACCAGACCCGACGTGATTCCTCCACCTCTTTTGAAGCGGGAGATGGAATTACGCACTTGTTATCCTGCGATGACTGTCCAAGCAGATCGGGGTATACCTTGTCGTTCTGGGATTGAGGAGGTCTGAGCTTGAAGTAGCGCACCAGAGAGCAAGAATGAATCAGAAAGGAGCAGAAGATATGATATAGAGAGCAAGGAATTTTTCCTTCAGTAGAAGGTCGGCTGAGGTGAGATAAAAAAAAAAGCAGAGTATGATTTGCTACAGAATGCAAACTGCTTGTGAAGCACGACCATTGAATTGATTCTTCTGAAAAGCTGGAACAGCAGACGCGCCTTTCGTGGGTTAGGGATGAAAAAGTCGTGCCACAAGGAGACGTTGCTGGGAAGAGCAGCTTGAGGAGGAACACACAATGTTGTTGACCTGCTCTGCTGCAACATGAGCTTGGAGATCAGTTCGGCCATTCACATGCGTGCTGTGTCGCAACTTCCTAGAGTGCCCGTCCTTACCCAATTCGAGTGTTCATAGATTGCAACTTACCCACCACTTTCCCGTCAGTAGAGGTAATTTCGCCGAATGTCAAGTACTTACTCCCAAACACCAGCCCTGCTAATAGCCAGCCAGCAAAAGCAACTCACACGACTTTTCAGGTCTCGTAATACATTTCTTGTGTGGGTCCCATCGAGCATATGTTAGAGCGCAAATGGGCTCCACCACCTGCTTCGAGCGAAGGAAAGCCGACCTGTAGTGGTAGGTGGTGTGGCAACACCGGTTTTCGTAGGCAGTCGACGGAGTCAGAGCGTCTGGTATACTTGCCTAAGATGGTGTAGTCACTGAGTGTGGGAGGTACGTCGAGCTCTCGGCGTAGCCGGTTTCGGTTGCGTTGTAATGATAGTGTGCTAGGATGCTAGCTTTTTTACTGATTTCGTGGGTGGGTGGGTAGCCTTCTGCTGGCTAGACTTGCTAGCTTGGGGTGGTTGGCTGACAGCGAGTGGTCAGGTACGTCCACGATGGAGAAAAGGTGAGTCGTTTATGCGTGATCTAATCCGTGCATACTCGTAGTTGCAACCTGGCGGCCTTTCGTGAGATAGATTTCATTGCGATTGTACCATATGCCTCAGGATGTTCCTGGGCGATCGCTCCTATCGTAGCTGCGTCCTCCGCGTGGGATTCGAAAGATGTAGCCCAGATGTGATGAGATGGGAATGTACTACGCACCTTTCACTGATTCGATCTGGCGTATGAACGACGCTGGAATCTTCGAAGGGCCTGCCGTCAACGGAGATGCCGCATTGTCACGACCGTGGTCTAAGCTCGAGTTGAGAAGTCTTGAGGCAGGTAAACACCTTGCTAGATCGAAGGCTGGGAAGCAATCGTTATCAAGGGATCTTCGCCTAATACTCCGTAGACGAGAAGCAGCAGCTGCCGTGTGATGTAGAGCTCATGTTCAGTCCCCTCCTTCTTCTGTAGGAGATTGAGCAGCGTTGCCATTATTCACCATAGCCTGCTAGCTTGAGTCGTCGACGAGCTTAGCAGCCTGAGCCCATGCGAACGCAGCCTTGGGCATACTGAATCGTGGTTCACCTCTGCCGAGAAGGCCCGACCCGGCTCACTTCGTGACACGTCGGCTAAGCACGAGCTTGACAGCAAGACATGCCGTGCACTTGCTTGGCATCACTGCTCCCAAGGATGCCGCCTGGGTCCTAGGAAAGCTTTCATAGGACGATCGGGTTTTGGGTAGACACTTGTCATGTGCCATTCCACTCTGAGGGGCAGATTTCCGCAGATGTGCGATATTTATGCTTCCATGGTTTGGAGAATGGGAGTACAGCGCCCAATCAGGCACGTCAAAGCCCACACAGTAAGGTGTGACCGTGACGATATGAGAGAAGCAATACATATTCACGTGGAATCATCTTACGCGGAGTCCCGTTCGGCCTTGTATCGGTGTTCAACACAGCCCCAGGAGAGTAACAGTACGGCATTGCACGAAACGAGACGACTATCGGATAAAGTTCCACCATGAGCGACAGCCTCCCTCAAGTATGGATCAGGTGAAGCAAGCCGCTCGTGACACAACAAACGAAGCTAGCCATATACTTGCTTCTGCCGCATTCAATTTCATACGCTACTGCACATCAACGAGGCACCGGGTTGGCTGCTTCGTGTAGTGGAGGGTCTCCATCAGGAGTCTTACCCACGTATCGCATAGCATGGCTGGAAGATCCTGTCTGGCGGGCCCTTCGGGCCTCTCAGTCGTGGCAGCTATGGGTTAGGAACATCGTGCTGAGCGCTCTTGGGTGCCACGCTGGAGAGCCACAAGGTTTGCAGAGATCCAGTAGACTCAAACACCTACCTGGTGATGAGCTCCAGAGCGCATCCTGCTGTACATGGCGTTACGCGAATCGTTCGCTAAGCGACAACAGCTTGAACGCACCACTGGGTAGATGCGACATGTGCAAAGCTTGCAAAGTTCAGTAAGCTGACTCGAGGGCGGGTATATAACGTACTCTGCGGCGACTGACCATCTTCTTTCCTTTCCTCTCCTTCATAAGCGAATAAGAGAACAAGTCAAGACAAGATCCAACATAACAAGATTCCAAACCTTCTCAAACAAACAACACCTCAAGTCATCATGGGTCCATGCACTTCCTGCAACTGCTGCTCCGGCGCCGCGTGTGCCGGTGGATGCAAATGCTCCTCCTGCGGTGTAAGTTGTTGCAGTCTTCATTGAAGTGTTGACACAGCTGACAGTTGATAGCACTAGATGACTAGCACTGTTACTCGGTGAAAATGTGAAGGATGTCGGCATAGGGGAAATATGCGGGTGGTTGTTGCTGTAGTGGCGTCCGTTCATTAGATGAAGCAATAAGAATGTCTGCGCAGACTCAAGTAGTTCCTGTCTCGATGCCATGATCTGTTCCGTTCCCTACGAGCGACAGTGCCAATCCGCCTCTTTGTAGCCCATGACGGTCCTTTGTGGAGGACGAGGGCTGTGAAAAACCTCTTCTGGCCACCTGTGCAGTGGTAAAAGCTTCGGAGTCGCCACTGAAGCGTCGAGTAGTATCTCGGAACAGGGGTATTTCCTTTCTCGTGTATCTTGTTGTTTTGCAGATGCAGTGACGGACGACCTTTCTCTTCATTGCCTTATCTCACTCTTATGCAAGAGCACGACGCTCCTCCTGCCGGTACTGGTAGCGTTGGCATCTCTGCATCGTTCTTGAACGGGCGGTGGCAGCTTCGGCACGTTAACGTGCCCTGAGACGACAGATCAAGCTCGATTCTCGGTAGCACGTCGCTTTTGAAAGGTTGTACATAAATTTCTAGTTCCAGAGTCAGTATGAGCCGATGTTGCCAGGACATACGGACCTGTACTGGATGCGTCCGTTACTGTGTCCTCCTTTCCACCATCGGAAAGACGCCGACCTTGCGTCAACCCGGGTCGAACTTCATCCGTCAATCGACTAGATCTGTTCGCAGACAACTCAGCTCAGGGAGTACACGTCCCTGCGAAGTGTGAGATCAGAAGGTCGTGTGCTAGCAGCGGGCATGAGAGATATAGGCATGTTTGCGATGACGGAGTCGGACCATGTCGAAGTGCATGTGCCATGGGTAAATTCTCTTGAGCCAGATCAATGACTCGATCAGTAGCGGCGGTTGTGCTCAGTCTTTGTCAGTGTGCGAAGCACTCAGTGAGATCGTGGAAATTGGCCGAGGGCTGCCCCTCCTTCACTGATCGTACACGACCGCCGCCGCCGAGCTGAGGTAAGTCGCGGTCCATGCAGTTGTGCTGTGTGCGTTGTGACAGAGATATCCGTTCGTGGCGTTCCTGCGTAGTTTCTTATGCCGAAACATCTTCCAGGATAGTGTATAAAACGATGCCAGCAGGGACTGCGGCCGATGAGAAAGAAGGACGAATGCTTGACTCGAGCAGGCGGTAGACAAGAGTAAAACAAGAAGAAGAGAGGGCGGCAGGCGTAGGTAGGTGTGCTGGTACCTGCCTCCCAATGGTTTTAGGGTCCTCAATTTCGATATTATGCTGATTGGTCGATCGAAGGGTGGAGTCTTGATAGCGACCACGACCACGTAGTGAGCGTACATGCTGTATGACTTCGCTCGAGCTTGCGCCGGTCATCCGCTGTCCATCGGCTCAAGGACTTATGCTGGGCGTGCGGCAAGCTCGAGCTGCGTGCACCGGCTCTTGAGGGATACTGGTAATCAACCTCGGTGCTGTCGCTGAAATTCCACCGGAACGATTCCTGGAATAACCAATGTCAAAGGACGCATATCCAACCTCCTGGCACATGTATAGACTGTATGGTATCCTACATAGGCGCTGTTGGCCCCGGATGCCCATTCATGACATCACTTCCCATCGGCCACGGTCCGAAGTTGAGGTCCGCATACATATCAGTCATCGCAGGCAACCAAGGCGGTAGACCTCCTGTATCGAACCCAGCACTCGCAGTCTCAGCAGGCTGCCAGCTACCATCAAATCCAGTGGTCGATGAGAAGAACGTATCAAATTCGTGCATTGCCGGCGCCGTTGGCTCAAGTTGCAGTAAACTGTCACGTTGGAAGGTCGGCGTCGTGCCAGCTGCGGGTACGGAAGGACTAGTCCAGGCACTGAAAGTGGGCGGTGGTTGAGCTCGTGAGGCAGCCGAATACTGAGAGGGTGCCTGCATGTTGCTAGGTGAGACAACAGTGGACGAAGGTGGTATGGACGAGGCTGCCTGATTCCGCAATCGTTGCGCGCGGCTTTTTTCCGAAGCATGCTTCTCCTGCGTTGCAATTGAGTCTCTGGCCATGCGATACACGCTTGTCGGTTGAAGCACGTAATCTGGCCCATTATGGTCTGGGGTAGCTTCTCGAGTCCTTGTTCTACCTTCGTGACCAAAACGTTCCAGAGCCTGTGCTCGTGTCGCTTGCTGAATGCTCGAAGCTTTCTTCAGCATTTCGTCTGCTGTCGGGTAGAGGGACTCTGCCATCGCTGATAACGACTGCATGGAGTTGAGCAGCTCTAGATTGCTACGGCAATATGGCATGCACTCGGCAAGCGCGAGCTGGCCCTTGTCGGTGTCGAGACCGATGATCTGCGTGATGTAATATAGCATCAGCCGGTTGCCGTCGAAAGCAATTGACGGTAGCCAGGTATCTGCCAATGTCTTGATGCCGTGTCGAGATGCATCCGCTAACACCGTAGAACATCGCTGGGCGTGCACAAAAATCGTCTCTTGCAATCGTGCGCGGAAATCATCCGAGCAATCCCATGGAGGTCGAAGCCGATAGAGCTTTGGCAACGCTATTCGATAGAGATCGATAGTCGTCCAATTATATGTGCATTGCAACAGCACGAATGCGCCCAGCTGTGACGATTCGCGTCGTGTGTAGAGCGCAGCTCGGGTGAATTGCAAACTGGGAGGCAGTTGCTGATACCACTCATGGAGGGCGCTATCCAATCGTGCGAACTCAGATTCTGGCAGCCACGGCGGTTGAGAGCTATCGAGCCGCTTGACGTACCTATAGTGTGGTCAGTAGCGAAAGCTGTAACATATGGGAAGACGTACTTTAGCACCCGCTTCCGCAAAGATATGAGGCGCACGTACAATGCCACAATACCAATATTGTCGATCGCCCGAGGCGGAATCTGCTCGGGAGCAACGAATGGCAAGAATTGGCCGAGAGGTAGCATTTCTGTAACACATGGCACCTGCAGGACGAAGTTACGTTCATTGCATGGCAGCTGTATCTTGATATCATTCTCATCAAGCAGTGTCAGCATACTTACACCACTTCCGATCAAGGTATCGGATATGTAGCAGCTCCACATGAGCCTTCGCCGTGCCTCTTTGGAGCAGACGGTAGGACCATTGTTCGGCTCGTCGTGGAACAGGTCGGTCGAGTACTCGAGGTTGAGTTGCAGAGCTTGAGCCATTCTAGTTATGTGACCAGTGAGCATGAAAGCACAGGCATAGTTTCCAATGCGCAATTCATGGTCATGCAACAATACAGCTGTCTGAGCGGATTGTTAGCGATTGCGTGAAAGTTTTGCCTCCTTGGTACTAACCATAAGGTTCTGGACAGAGATGGTGCCAAGGTCAACGAATAGCAGGGACAAGGCTTTCTTTGCCCACTCGTTACCAGCAGAGAGAATTTTGCGGGAAGACAATGGATTCAGGGTGCTTGTGTATTGCAAAGCATAGAATCTGATGCAGCGTTAGTCATGGCCAGGAGAGAGTGTTTCGCGGCAGCCAGCATACTTTGCACCGAGTGCACAGGTGACGTGAAGCAAACAATTCCTGGAGTGATCCTCATTGGAAGATTCTTCAAGACGCTGTATGAACGATGGTCGATGAATGAATGAATAGCAACGCAGAGGATGTACATTCTCAAAATACTCCTTGACCAGCATCCGTATTCGTTGGCGATTCGGTAGTTGAGGTTTGAAGAGCCTGAGCGCTATCAGAGCTTGATCTAAATGAGGGAGATCCTATCAATACATACCACTCCAGCGAGTCCGGGCCTTCGTCCGCGTTGAAGGCACGTACTGAGGACGACCTTCTGGGTGGGAAAGCGGGACGTGCTGGCGGCTGCCGGAAATCTGGTATAGAGGCATTCTGACTTGGCTGCTCGGTCGACATTGCTATGGCAGATGGTAAGCCTGCCACATCCGGTGTCACCTTTCGAAAGCCGGTAGCGTCATCTTTGTCTTTGGTGTTATGGGATTCGGAAGTGCTAGTATCAGTCTGCACGTCTGATTGGCGAGCAGATTGAACTACCCGTGTCCACTGGGGTATGGTATCCTCGTCGTAAACACAAGGCACTGCTCTTTGAATGCATCGTGAACACTCAGGTCGCGCACCTGAACATCTCGCTTTAGAAGCTCGGCACTGTGCGCAAGATCGGAACGTGCGTTTGCGTTTGACTCCGACTTCACCAAGAGGAGAATCAGACACAAGGGAGGCCCTGGTATCTTCCGATTTTGCAGGAGTCACACTAGTGCCGTCGACCTTCTGGCATTCGAGGTGCAGTCGCTCACAATTCAGACAGATGTCAGGCCTTTCATCACATTTCACCTTGCGTGCTCGGCAGGTGACGCAGCCTAACGAAATCGCGTTAGCGCAAGAATCTATGCTTGCCCTTCAGGATGGTGCAATTTGACGGTGCAGGGACAGCTGGGTGGGCAGCCAGGCAGAGTGCTTCGTGATGAAGTTTATGGGAAGACTGATGATTCATTGCCCAAAGGCCACGCGCCGCCACAGCTTTCGCCCGATGTCCTTATCGGTGACTGAGTATTGGGAATCTCTCATGGTCGGGAAAAGTGCTTGCCCGTCCTCATGCGACCCGTTATTGCTGAGAAGATGCCTGAGTCTGGACTTGCCTGTATGGGAACGAATTGCTTTGCGCCTTTGAGCCGATGTGCGCGTCGATGTAGCCCGGTCATGCATAGCGACGCGCCAAAAGCGCTTGCATGCTAACCAGAGCTTTCGGGTCTGCGGAGAATAGAATACAAAAGCATGAGTTTCTTGGAAATAGAAGATCAGTCGGCAAATCGGCAGGTGGCAAGAACTGCACGAGAGGAGCTCACCATGGGCAATCACAGGAACGTTGCCTAGGTCTGTCGTCGAAATATATTGATCCGCGACGATGATCCACAATTTATCACTCCGTACTCCGTACGAACTCAGGTCTTGGCGTGAGATTATTGCTTCAAAGGCGGGTCCCATTCGCTAGGCAGAATTGAAGTAGACACGATCTACAATGAGAACGAAGCTATACAAGCTTGATTTACTATGTCAAGGACAGGAATATTTGAAAACTGTATCTGTACAATTAGGTGCAGGTCACCGCAGTTGTACACTATACTTACATTTGATGGTGAAGGAACGACACTAAATACGCAGCATTTGCCCCAATTACCTAGGTGCTCTTCAGAGTCACCCGTGTCAAACGTAGCCTACACCTAGCTATAAGGGGCACCATTGGGAATCAGCGGCCACTCCGCAGTAGCATCGGTGTAGAGATGAGGCGAAAACATCATTGCCGGGTCCTGCATTTGCAACGACCGGGCTGGGTATGGTGACATACTGCTAGGTGGGTCGTTGAGGAGCGGTGCAAGTGAGGTCGGTAGATTGGGGTACTGCATGCCCGAGGGACTGTATATGTCGTAGGACTTTGGTGGCAGACCAGGCAGACTGCTTTGATGAGGATCAGCACTGTAAGGGCGCTGTGATGAACGTGACTGTAGGGGCCCATGACCATTGGGCGTTGTCGACTGCTCCTGAATACGCCTTGTATCCGCCATCATATTGCTACCCGATTCCTGCTTGATGGCCGTACCAGACCTGCTCGCTTCGTGATGGCTGCGTGTTATAAGAGGCAATGCTGAATGTCGGTCCGTGTGAGATCCATTGACAATAAGAACCTGGATGTGTTGCTGCACAAGCTCAACAAGAGGCCTAAAGTGCCTTTGTAGCCGGTTTTCTGTGCGGAGCACGAGATCTGCGTAAGCCATTAGTGACATCCAGCCTGCAAGTTCATTTTTCATCGCATTGAACTGTTCTTGCGTTATTTGATTGGTTTGTCTTCGAAAGATGTGCAGGGTTAACCCAAAGCCTAGCGTATAGGCCACCGTGCTATGCCAGCTGAAGTCGACAGCCTTGTATCGCTTCGACAGGGTGTGGAAGTTACTCAACAGGCGTTTTGATGCTTTGTGGCAAATATCGAGGTTCTTATCAAGGATATCCGGAGTCCGCGCTGTGCAGACGCTTGGATGATGCAGATTCAGCAAGAACTCTGCAGCCCATGTGTCGATCAGAAGGCCCGCAACAACGATCTGTGGTTTGGTTTTGTCCTCATGCTGCGTACAGGCATCCCAGTCGGCCCTCCAGGCATCTATCTTAGTCTTGAGTGCAGCAACGGTCTTGACATAGTCGCCTGCGCTTCTTCTCACAGTGAGGACATAATTGTGTAGCTCTGTGTACAGTGGGAGCAGTTTTGCTAGATGAATACATTCCCAGAAATCACACTGTCCGGAGCGCTGGGGCTGGAGCCCATCCTGTGAAAGCTCCGAGTCTTTGATGGGCAACGGCAGAGGAACATCCCAATGAACGAATTGCCAAGGAGCTGGGCGGCCGAGGCGACAACCCGTAGAAACACAGATTCCGAGAATGACATGGAAGACCCTTTTCCTCAGCTCTTTAGGCAGCACGCTCTGCTCCTCTGCCGGTAGGTCGATCTTGTCGGGATCACGGTGGTAATCTTGATCAATGCATCTGGTCAACATCTCTTGGGCAAGCGTCCAGGTATGGCCAGGTTTTGGCATGTTCCGGAAATGCACCAGAATCATGGATAGAGCTTGCATTGCCGCTAGGCTAGTGTCTTGTATGAGAGAAGGGTAGAAGCCCAGTGCGTAGTGCATATAGCGATACGAGTCTTGTATTTTGCTGGCTTGGGAATGGTTTCTGATGGCAGTCTGATGATTGATGATAGCAAGCATCTGGACAACTTGAACTTTCTCTGCCAACGACACAGTATGTGGTATGTCATAGAGACGATGTATGAGAGAGATGAAGCTCCCCTTATGTACAACGGGTACAAAACCCCACATGAAATTCAAGAAGATGTCGGCCTGCTCCAGAGCATCCTTTTTCGGCGGTAGCTGTAGATGGTGCTCGGGAATCTTTTGTCGCTGATGGATGGTTCGAAGCACTGAACCTGTGGAGAAGTTGAAGTGGTCTTTAGTTGGCTGGCTGGCCTCACACATGATATCGCAGTCGAAATCACCACTATCCATAATACCCCAGTCCAGAATGTCGGCTTTCGTGCCCTCGACAGGACCTTTGTGAATGGAGCCGGAATTATCCGGTGTAGGCCAGCCAATGTACTGAGAGCTCGGAATATCAGCACAGTGACCTGGCTTGGTATCTACATCCACACGCGAAATCGCATATGTCGAACATCGCTCACGAGAGGGGGATGCGAAGGCTGTGTATGGGGTCGGAGGCATGTCGCCCGACAGCGGACCATATCTTCGCTCGTACTGGGATAACCGATCTCGCAGATAGTTCATTTCACCTTCCGCTCGATCGGTCTGACCTCGCTCTCGTGACTGCCCGCTGACTCGATCGGTGGTATAGCATCGCAGACTCTTTGAACGGCATGGCTGGCAGGCAATGGGATCGGGATCACATTTCATCTTGCGTTCTTTGCAACGGTCACAAGCCTGACCTGTGCGACTCGTGGCGGCGAGTTTCTTCCGCACATTTTCACTGTACAGCGCAGGCTCTTCCGGGGCAGACTTGATCCTTTTGGACCCATGGCCAGGCTCGTCGAAATCAGTGTGTACACGAGATCGTTTTGAGGTGGACGACGGTCGCGGGGGCAGAAGGTCGGGGTTCGGATATGGTGATGCTGACTGTGCCGCATGTGCATCCATCACGACAGAGTCGACGGCAACGGAAGCGAATTTCGTGTTGCACGAACACGGACGGGAAGTTCCTGCAATTGTTCTTGCATCCCAATGCCAGGGGTGATGGTCAGCCCCATTTAAGCATCGACTCTGTGCGAGCTAATTGGACCACGTTTTGCCACTATGTCCCGAAAAGATGGTAGTTCTTCGGTTACTACGGAGTAGGCAGTTGCAAATTCAGGCCACCAGGCTGCAACGATCGCTAGGTGTCGGTCGAGTTGCCATTCCTGCCAGGCCATCATTTCGGGGACTGCAGTGGCTTGCTGGCGTGCGGAGAAAAAAAGTTCAGACTGCAACTTGAATTATGTACTGGGAAGGCGCGAGCATTGAGAACGAAGCAAGAAGGAACGTCCTCCTCAGAAGCGCAGTAGGAGCCGGGATTTCAGGATCGCAAAGAAATGGGATGAGGCATCGAGTCGCATAACCTTTTCGTTCTTGCCATAATCATCACGTTGCGACTGCGACTACTATGGTTTCTTCATTCGCATCGCAGCTGCAAACCATTGCAAAGAACTCGACCCACGAACTCGACCTCAAAGCACGACGAACCGCCCATGCCGAGTCGCTACTGTTCGAACGTGATGTCGCCGTCAAGCAAGACTTTGGGACCATCTACAACATCTGCAACGAAGGCTTTCGAGAACTTTGCCAGCTCGATGGACGATTCCACGATTTCGACCGCAATCTCTTCTCCGAACAGGCGAAAGATCAAGATCGAGAGCAGATGACCAAGTCCGACAATGAGGCCCTCGATCTTGTTCTGAAACACTGCCTGACCCTGCTTGGTGGCAGGATCTTGCTCAAGCCTGCTCTGAAAGCTCTAGAGTGGCTAGTGAGAAGGTTCCGCGTACATGTTTACAACGTTGACGACCTACTGCATACGCTTCTACCCTACCACGAGGTTGCTATATGGGCCAACGTCGTGAGCATAATCCCAAGTGACAAAATTGTCGGACAGTGGAAGTTCGTAAGACCATATTTGAAGACGACTTGGAACGTCCCCAGACATGCTGTCGCTTATGCAGCTTCAAACATTGATGCCTTCTTCTCAGGAATGAACTCATACGTACTTGAGACTTGTCGTCAGGGTCTAAGTAATCCGACGTTGATCAAATTCTGGTCTGGTATAGTCGTGGAGGCCGTTTCAAACAGAGTAGTCCAGACAAGAAGTGGTCGGAGAGAAGTGCAAGCTCAACGAGTCGACGATCTGCTACACAAAGTTTTGGCACTGCTCAGCGAAGCCTACGAGATTACGGGTTCCATCGACCTAATCACGACCTGCTATACTATAACTATACTACTCGCAGCTAAAGCCGAGCCTGGTGACAACGTCTTGGACTCTCTGCTTCTAGCTGTAGCACAGTCGCTGCTAAAAGTCGACCACGACGCTTCAGCTGCAGTGATCACCATGAGCGTGGTCACCATGCACAAAAACAAACCCACGGTGCCAAAGAAAGCATTGGATGTTCTGGCTGGTCTGGAGTCCTTCGGGTCCGTCATTCGTGCGGTCTCGGTACAGTACTTCTGTCACCCATTTCTCCTTTCTCTTACAACTTCGGCCATGTCCTACATCAAGCGCAAGAATGCCCACAAGCTAACCGTATTCACCGAGTCTCTTGTAGAGCTAGTCCGGGAGATTTATCCGGAGTCGTCGCTGAGCGGAGTTGTGCAGCCCATTGTCACCAAAGCAATCACGCTCTATGCCGAAAATGAGGCCGACAGGGACGTTCGAGATGAACTGGTACTATTGTTACAGAAGCTGAATGAGATCGAAAAGTTGTCCGTTGCTATATCGGAAGCTGCAGCGGCTGCGCAACATGATGCGGCAGCGCTGGAGGGGCTGATTGGAATGACTATCATTTTGCCTGAACCACCAACCAGGATGAACGACACAGATGTGGAAATGACAGATTCCCCTGCCACTTCTATGGTTCCTATTGGCGCTTTGGATGCTGTACCCTCTTCGTGGGAGGTTCAGCCATCCTGCCTAGCTATGCGAAGTCCAAAGAGTTTCAAAACCCTTGCCGAGGCCTTCGGAGCCTGCTCCGCTGATGCAGATAGGAGAGAACGATTCTCAAGGTTGCCAATCTGGTCTTCAGTAGCAGCCCAAGAACTACTTTGGCAGACTTTTCTGCTCAGGTTTGCATGCACCAAGGCCTCCGCTCAGGCGCGATCTAAAGCTCTACATTTGTTGGCCCGAAGCATACAGACCAATCCTGGCTGCGACGTGCAGTACTTTGTGCCATATGCACTGGCACTCCTATCAGATGCCAAATCTGTGCGAGGTGGCGCTGCAGATCTGCTGAATGCAATCCAACTTCAGCTTTCACAAGGCTCTCAACATCCGCCGGCCAAAGATCAACATGGCTTTTATGACGCTGAACATGGGAAAGGCATCTCCTTGATACCAGCTCAGCAAGTAGTGTCGCTTGTTGCGGACGTGATCAGCCCAGTACTAGAGGAATGCATGCTGGATCCGACATATGTTGTGAGGACCATACAACATGCACTTCAGCCTCAGAACAAGCAAGAAACCAGGAAAGGCCACAGTCAGGCACTTTTCTCACTGCTCACACAACATGCCCTTGCTACACCATTAGTCAGAATTAAAGTCGACATCCTGACCATGCTGAGCAATGTAGAAAAAGTCGGCGGGAAGTCTAAGCGGAAGGCCCTACATACTATGTTCACAGAGTGGTCGGATCTGACCGACGCTGAAGCAGTCGAGCTGGCTGAAGAGAGTGGCTTGGGTGTCCGCCAAGTTGATGCGTCAATAATAAGACTAGTGGATTTACATGACAAACACTACCTCGCACAGATCACAGAGTCTGCAATTGCTTCGAGCCCGAGACGTCGTGCTGGCCTGACGGACGCTCTCTTCGACTACATGCGCCAGGATTTCACGGCCTGGACAGTCGAAGAGCGGTTTTCAGCTGCAGAAGTACTGTTTGATTCGGCATTTTCGGGTGACGAGACCCTTGCTGCCGGTGCTCAGGACGTCCTGAGATCTGTCGATCTCCCGTCAGAAGTGCTAGCAAACCTTTTACAAGTCTCCCAAGTCGGCGCTTCGGATGTGAAGGCCCCGCCACCGAAGCGCAGGAAGAGGTCTTCGTCGGGCACTTCTTTTTCACGCACAGATGCTGTCAAAGCAGTGGATGATGCTACCGCCAAGGTTGGGCTGGCTCTCGAACTTGTCGAGGACAATTCTCCTGAACTCAAACCAGAGCTCGTCAATGTTATGTTCGCAATGCTGGCTTCGTTGAGGCAGCTGCAGCAGAATCGAGTAGACTCGCCATATCTCCTCAACCTATGTTTGAGCAGCATCCGTGCCATGATCGGATCTGGCAACATCAAGATTAAGACCATCGATACCACTAGCATTAAGCCAGAACTCGTCACGGAATGTTTGAGGACTGCCGACAATCCTCAAGTGCAGAACGCGTCGTTACTTGTGCTGGCATCTTTAGCTACCATCGTACCAGATCGCATGGTTCACAACGTTATGCCGATATTTACATTTATTGGCCACAACATGTTGTCGAAAGACGATGATCACTCAATCAATGTCATCAACGAGGCCATCGACAAGATTGTGCCTGCTCTTTTGGATAATCTGAGAAAAGGTAGAAACCAGCAAAGCTACCAAACCTCAATGGCGAGCATGCTCGCAAGCTTCACGTCAGCTTATGACCATATTCCGCGACATCGCAGAGTTGCTTTTTATCAAAAGCTACTGTTTTGCGTCAAAGCCAATGAGTTCGGCTATATGCTTGTTGCCGTTTTGGCGCACCAGCAGCGCGGCGAAGGTGCGTTCGGCAAGTTCATTCAGGAAGTCGTAGGCATCTTGTCGGCATCCACACAACTGCAGATCTACAGACAGTTGCTCTTCGTGGCAGTTGACGTGCTAGCTCCTTCGCCCAAGTTAGCTTCAATTATCTTCAACACAGGACGTTCCACGACTGTGTCAGAAAAGGCCCAGTATGCACAGTCTGTCCTCGTTGCCGCAACAACTATGCTGGAAGGTTCAAGCCTTGCTTCGGTCATTAGTAAACTGTCACGAGGTGATACTGCCGAGGCCGATGTGGTTCGATCTGATATGCAGAGCGCCTTTGAAAGCACGCTTACCACCATTCGCGATACGAAGGCGGTGGCAATTGCGATCTTCGACTTAGCCAAGCGGGCCTTGGACCAGCTTCTACGATTGCCTTCTCTTGCTGATCTACTTGAGATCGTGCTGCCAAGACTTGATGAGATGGATCAAGAACAGCTTCGACCACAAGCACTAAGAGTCCTGGCCTTCCAGATCGAGCGCAAGCATACAAAGACCAGCAGAAGCCAGGAATTAGCAGTTCAACTTCTCCAGACGCTCGCTCGATATATCAAGTCCTCAAACTCATCCGCTTTGCAGTTCTCAAGCTTGGCATGCGTCGACCAAATCGTGGAGAAGTACGGGCGCAAGAACCCCGAGATAGTGGTTGAGGTGGCACATACGATCGTTGAATTGGTGCACCCAGATTCAGCATCCGAAAAGTGGTCGATAGCCGCACTCTTGACATTAGCAGGCGTGTTTGAAGCCATCAAGGAAGGAGCTGTACCGATCGTGCCCAGCCTGATTACCAAGCTGTTGTATGTGCTCGTGGTCAATTACAACAGGAAAGCTTGCTCTGTGCAGACATGGGCTGCTGTTTGCACACTAATTTCAGCAATTTTCACCTATACCGCCTTCATAGTCTCGGCGGACGAGCTCGCGCAACTGCTTGGCTACGTCTTTGCAAGCCAGATACGTGCTCCAGATGACACTACGGATTTTGGTCAACTTATCAGATCGATAGCACGCAAGGTCGACCTTGAAGTGCTTGTCGAATCGTCGAATAAAGTACTGAGCGAGCTCAGCAACGATTCAGGCATGACCAACATCGAGACCATAGGAGCGCTTGATTTCCGAAGGTCAAGCAGTGATAAGTCAGCAACCACTGCTGCTCTCCTGCGCCTAGTGTCACAAGCCCTTGAAGCGGCGCCGAAAATGATAGTCATTAAACAAGCGGACTCAGTATCTGGGCTCTTCCTATCAATCCTAGATCGCGAAGCCAGCAGTCAAAACACCGCCAACAGCGACTCGGAGAGTAGCGATACAGACACCAAGACCATGGAAGGATTGAAAGAGGCAAGCATCAAACTCATCTATAAAATCAACGACACAACTTTCCGACCGATCTTCGAATCGTGGACAGAATGGGCAGACAATGCTTCTCGCCAAAAAGTTCTCTTCGAGCTCCTTACCCACTTCTTCGATACTCTCAAAGCGATCGTGACCTCCTATGCTAGCTATCTTCTCAGACCTATCTCGAACATATTGAAAGAGAGTACAACAGGGGACAAGCACTCCAAACAATTCCTGCCGTTACTCCTCAACACGCTCACGCTCCTCCGCACAATTACATCCCACGATCAAGACTCTTTCTTCGCCGCACCTTCTCATTTCGAAGCTATCGCACAGCCACTTGTCTCTTGCTTGGCGCTCGCCTCTTCCAAGTCGACCCGCCCAATCGTCTCCAGTCATGTCATCCCCACACTTCTATCCCTCGCAATCAGCACAATGGACAGTCCCAACACCCATACGACCCTAACTCACCACCTCGTCCAACTTAAGTCGGCAACCTCCGCACATGTCCGCGGCGCGTCAATACGGACGCTCATCGCCCTGACCGAAGACGAAGAGCTAGGCGACGAATTCGTATCTAACGTTGTTGGCATCGGTGCAGGCGAGGGCGAGGGCGCAAGAGGCGGAGGTGGAAGTGTAGGCGAGATAATGGTATATGTCAACGAGATGCTAGAAGATGATGATGAAAGTGTCGAGCATGATGTTAGGAAGTGGGTGCAGATGGTGCGGTCGAAGGTCGGTGAGGATGTATTTGAGGTGTAGATCTATGTTTCAAATAAGACTTGATGGGAGCATAGGCGTCTTGGGAATGGATAGGGATTCTATAGCATGTACACACTACGCATTGAGCTATTGGCATCATTGATGCTGACAGCGGAGCCATGGATGATCAGCCATAAGGCATGTTCAGGCATATCATTGATGTGCACCAGCATGTATTTATTCCAGACCTCTTTGATACTCAGCCTTGATCATATGCTCACGGCACTACGCATGTCCGTAGCACGAACCTTTCCCGGACCAAAACGTATGACCGTGCGCGCCAAAGTGTCAGACCCCTGCCGTGAGTAGATTGCCGTGTTGGTGAATGCCGAACGTTTAGATAATTTTATAAGAATGCACCGGGCTCGCTTATGAAAATTACATATGCAACCTTGTACGACCGGCATCCGGTCTGCTGCGGAAGGTATGACCCGTGTCCCGCTTGTACTGTAGCAGGAAGGCACGACTGAGCTCAATGTTGCAAGGAAAGCACGAAGGAGACCATGAAGGAGGCGCGACCCAATGTTCACGTGTAGCACATCAAGCCTGTGCCGTGAATAAATTGCCGGTTTCGCCCAACTTGAAATGGGACGCCACGGACATCACCGAAGCTAAGCTTCAGGCAAGTCAGGGTCCCTCATTAGGGTAGCGAAGAGATTGAGCGTCTAGGCGCTCTAGGCGGTCGCATGAGCCCGGAGATAACCGCAACCATGCTTATAGCGGCTCATCTTTAGCAGCTCTCGATCAGCTGCCCGTCAGTTTCTTTTCTTCACCTCGTGGGTCGTTGCTATTGCGAAAGTTATACATGCAACCTTGTGCCTTCCACACGACACTACAGTAGACAGTCGTGGCTTCCCACTGATGTTGGCATCGAGTCGTGCTTTCCTCTTTATGTACTGTGACCTGGATTGTGCCTTCCTCGACATGCCCATCGTGCCTTCTGTATGTGAGCTCGCATCGCGCCTTCCACGTTGTGCGCTTGTCAGTCGTGCCTTCGCATCTCACTTACGCTCAGTCGCACCTTCTTCCTGAGAATAATGCATGTGGGTCGTGCCTGCCTTACGACTCGGTCTGACGTGGGCTTAGGTCCTGTGTCATGGTCGGTCGTGCCTCCCATCGTTCATGTCGAGCCTTCCCACCTGCATGGGGTCAATCGTGGCTTCCTACGTGGAACCCGGATTGCGGCTTCCCCCGTGTGTTAAACATGACATGGATTGTGCCTTCTGTTTGATACTGGACGTCGGTCGTGCCTTCTACTGCGGATGGACATTGGGGGTACCTTCCTCATCGTAGCGATGATGCTTTCCTTGTGGTGTGAATATCAGTCGCATCTTCTTCGTTGAGGTGGATGGTCGGGCCTTCGTTTGGTTTCAGTTGTGCCTTCCTCGGACTCTCCTGCGCGAGCTGCAGTGGGTCGCGTCTTCGTGTCATTCTATGAGCACATCGGTGTGGACGCAGGTGAGTTCGCGTGTGCGATGGTGGTGTGGACTGTGCGCTAATTGAGCAGAGGTTAGTAATAGAAAGAGCCTGCGTGCGTGATGTCCCATGCCGAAGTAAAACGTACATATTTGTCGCATAGCGGAGCCATATCGGGATGGACGGTGGATACACAGAAATAAACTCCTCAAAATCACTGATCGCGATATAGTAAGAGCTGGTGCCGTCGATTCGGCGATTTGATTCATTCGTCAGATATCCGATCATGTCCGTCGCCAGGACGATAGCGTCACCATCACTTCCGATAGAAATTCTATAGACGTGACCAACATCCATCTGCCTTTTTCGAATGACCTATTATGGTCAAAGATATCCATGCTTGTGCCATATTCTTTCTGCGTGGATCCGACTAAGACTACAAAAACAGTAAGTGAACCATTAACTGTACCAACGACGACGTATCCCATGGGCAACTGAATGCTCCTTTGTATTTTATTGCTCCGAACGCCTCGCTAAGTGCTTCCTTCATAAGTTGAAATCTTGCCCCATTCTCGTGAGACACCGTTCTTGTTAGTGCTTCGGTAAAAGGGCGGACAACATCTTCCGGCTGATGTTGTTCGTGTACCCTTTTCAGTCATTGCTGCTCTGGCCCTAAGCTTCGCCATTAACGTCGCTACCCGGACTCACTTCATGCACGACATCCATAGGACCATTGACAGGTTTGCCCTTGTCATCAACCATAGTCATAGGGCTAACGGGCGTCATCCCGTCCGAATAGTCCTCTTCTGGTATAGTAGCGCAGTACTTCTTAAGCACTTGCTTCAATGCTGGGCGTCGAATAGGCTTAGCAAGGAAGTAGTCCATACCGCTCGCCATGCATTCATCCTCATTGCTCTTCTCCGCAAATGCTGTGAGCGCAACGATAGGTGCTGAAAAGCCCATCCCTCGTATCATTTTCGTGCTCTGAATGCCATCGACATTGGGCATTTGTACATCCATGAAAACGAGATGGAATCGATCGCCGGTTTCCATACTGTCTCGGACCTTCTCGTATGCTTCTTGTCCGTCCTTTGCTATCGTGACGTCGTATACGTCTTCGAGCTTTAGCATGCGTAGAACGACTTCTTGGTTGATTTTATTGTCTTCTGCCACCAGGACTCGAACTTTGCTTCCTTGTTTCTTGGCTTCACTTTCGACCTTCTGCATGAGCTTGAGGTCTGAAGAAGGAGAGTGGATTGGCTGAGGGCGAGGCACTTCTTTTGCGACGAAGGGCTGTGATAGGCCAAGGACGCGAGGCACTTCCGAGTAGCCGGAATCGTTCGTTGGTGGTGTGCTCGATGGCTGCAGCGCAGGACGTTCGGGTTGCGGTATAGAAGGATGCCGGATTGAATAAGAGTCTATCGATGGTGGTCGCTCACAAATATACCTAAGCGGTATGCGCATGCTGAACTTACTGCCTCTCCCGACTTCGCTGTCCAAGGACAATTCACCGCCCATCAATGCTGCAAGTTGAGCGCAAATGCTGAGACCCAGACCTGTTCCACCATACTTCTTGCTAAGTCCGAGATCGCCTTGCACAAATGGCTCAAAGATCTTTCTCTGCTGATCTTCAGGGATGCCAGGGCCTGTGTCTTCGACTTCGAACACAAAATCGAGGTCCTTAGTGTTGAGCGGAGCAGGAGACTTCGACCTTTGTCTTTCCACCACTTTGTCGATTTGTGTCGTACCACCTCCCAAATTAATATTCAGTTTGGTGTCCTCTGGCTTGTTCTTCTTCAATTTCGATTTCATACCTTCTTCTGAGTCGCTGTTGTGGTTCGAACCGAACCGAGGCCGTAGGCTTGATTGCTTGCTGCCGCCAGAGTCGCTACCCCCGACTAGTGACGTGTCTGATGTTCGCACTCTCTTGCTCGATGACTTGGAATGCCTAGATTTGCGCGTGGAAGCCAATGACGACTTACGTACACTACCCGTACGACTTGAAACTTCCGGCTCATATACTCCCAAGCAACGTACCCTTACTGTGACAGATCCATTCGCTGGAGTAAACTTCAAGCTGTTACTAGTAAAATTCATCAGGACCTGCAAGATTCGGTTTTTGTCGCCCCACAAACACATATCCTGGATTCGACCTGTTCCCGCGGGACCATAGAGCTTCTCTCCAGTCGCTTCGGAATTGCCCAGAGAATCGTTCGTTCCGAAATAGAGGACTTCTAACTTGATCTGTCCTTCTTTCGCTTGTCGTTCAAATGTTGGTACCAATTGTGTGCTTAGGTCACTGAGACGGAATTCCGATTCGTCAATCGATAATTGTTGTCCGACTTCGTTCTTGCTGAATGTCAAGAGGTCAGTCAGAAGATGCAGGAGGAGATCACCAGATTTGTAGATGGTGTTCAAGGTCGATTTGATCTTGGAGGGATCCTCCTCGTTCATACATATCTGTGCCAATCCTAGAATACCGTTAAGAGGCGTTTTTAGTTCATGTGAAATGTTTGCGATGAACAGAGTCTTGCTCTGGTTTGCAACTTCAGCTGCTGTCTTGCTCTGCTCTAGCTGTGCAGTTCGTTCCTTGACTCGTTCTTCGAGCCTTTGGTATTGCATCGCAAGCTCGTCAGACATCTCGTTAAATTTGCTGGTAAGGTCGCTGAGTTCATCATAAATTATATGGCGTGTCTCCGGGACCTTGCTGGGGATGCGGAACGTTCTTTGAGCTCGTGTAGATTGACCAGTTTGTGGTTGCGGTGGGGATGCGTTAGTCGCCCATTTCTTCACAGTAGCCAGAAATCCCTCTTTCCTCGCTTCCTCTCCATAAGTCTCTTCACTATCGTTTCCGTCGAGATTGCGCGAGGAGTCGGTGTAGCCACTTTGGCTGTCATCTGGCTGGTAAGGCTCAACTGTCTTCTGAGTCGCAGCTCGTAACTGTCTTATCGGAGCAACTGAATAGTGAGCCAATGGGAATGTGAGTACGATCAGGCCGGCCATGACTGAGAACACACATATCAGAACAACGTTCCTGAGATGGTTGATGGGCTCGACTGTCTCGCCGTGGCTCTGTTCTACTATCAATACCCAATCAACCAGTTCTGTTTCAATCTGGGCGTAGCCAACAGAAACGCGCTTAGCTTCCTCATTCTTTGTATCGAGTATTGCTCCGGCGTTATTGACGCTTTCTGTTTTCTGAGTCCACGCTCTCACTAAAGCAGAAAAGCTGGTGGCAGGGAAAGGAAGTGAAGAGTTTGTGGCACTCGAGCGCAGGCTGTGTCGGCCGTGAAGGACCTCATTCGTGATGGGAGGCAACATGAAACGAACTTCCTGGCCGTCGAGAACAGAAGTGTTGTTATCTCTTCTGATATCGAAAGGAAATTGGTTATCCGCTGCGTTAGGCCCAATGATCAAGACTTCCCCTGTTCTGCCTAGTCCCTCCATTGAGTCACGTACGCTAAATACCATAGAAGCATTGATGGTTACTGTGAGCCAACCCAAGACTTCTCTAGTCGGAGAGCTGTCGTTCATGATGCCTGTTGTCGCTGAGAGGAGAGCTGAAGAGTTGTCGAGCACGAGTGGCCCGTAGATGAGGACGCTGTTGGGGTTGAGCCTTTTACCACCGGCCTCAGCATAGTAGTCAGAGTCTTCTGGCCGACCATGATAAGTCAGGTTCGGATACAGGGACGGCGGGTAGCCCGGGCCGGGCTCGCCAAGGTAGACACGGGAGCCGTTTGGGTGGAAATAGGGTAGTGGGAATTGGCCGGTGACGTTGTCGGCAGTCACATTGACCAGGCCATAAAGAGTGGTGAGGTTGCCGTCATCGTAAGGAGGAAATATGGAAGCTTGAACCAAGAGCCTGCCATTAGCAAGGGCGCCGGCCAGATCAGTCTGCGTTCGAGCCCAATTCTCGTTAGTGGTGTTTCCTGTTTGGAGAGGAAGTCATCAGCATTGACTCGACGTACAGCAACATTTGATATGAAAGTTTCCGTCAATGTACCATTTTGGTAGCGCTGCAAAGCACTCTGTATCAGCACCCGCGTAGCAACGGATCTCGTCTGCGATTGGTAGAGAAGGATGGTGGAGGATAACTGGGCAGCTTTCAGGCTAGCAGTCAAAGAAAGACCGGACAAGCGTATGTTGGTGATGAATTCGAGACTTTGGAACCACTATCCCGGTGAGTATGAATTTGTTCTTGCCAATAGTATTGTGCTTACTGTCGCAAGAGCGAGTACCATCAACGAGAGTAACGAACATGCTAGTACAAGCAAACCCAGCTGCTCTCTGATCGGTATGCGCATGGCTTGTGAGGTTGGTCGGACCGAATCCTATCTATCTTCGAAGGTTTGAGACTTCGTCGTTGTGCTGACGACAGCTCATCTTTGGCGGTTTTCCACGTCTACCATTCGAGAGGGAGCACTGCAACGGGGCCGGGTTCGTAATCGTGGTGCGGAAGTCGAATTGCAGTTCGTGCTAAATGACAGAGTGAACGAGTGTCTCAAGGGAACTGTGAGGAGCGCAGTCCACGAGAACGTGAGTTTGTGTTCGAGTAAAGTCCTTCGCCTCTCGCTTAACAGGACCAGCCAGTAGTAGTTCCGTAAGCAGGATCGCGTACTTCCGCGAAGTACTCGTATGGTCTTTGGGGTCGGATGTGCCGAGGAACGCGATATTCCAGAATGTTGTATGACCTTCGAGTATGTGCTCCTATCGTCGCCCCGTCGCGCTTGTTGAAGAGTGGTATCTCTGTGTCATTGCTTGAAAGACTTGAGGAATTGTCTTCGACAGTATATCGAGGTGATCGGCAAGATGGATTGACAGAAGCCCGTTTTGAAGTGACCAAGCACAGCGGAAGCGAGCACGAAGCCTTAGCGGCTCAATGAAGAGGCATAAACCAGGGAGCTTGGGATCGCGCCTTCTCCCCTGCTACCAGTAAGAATGTAAGCTACGCATTTTGGGACCAGCATTACGAGGATCATGCTCCATGTTCTAGACTAGGCTTAAGGCATCTCTCTCATAGGGACTTGTCACCGTTAGCCCGCCGCCATCGATACCCACCAACTGCCTGCCCATTTGTTTCAAGACAGCCATCTGGCCAGCCACGGCGCGCTGAAAGAGTAGTGCTGCCACATGGACGAAACTTTCTTTGGTGACTTTTGTAAATGAGCGAACACCACTCTACAGTACTTGTACGAATATATATACGCGTGTTAATCAATCTCAAGCTGTATAGTCCTTAGTCCCAAGTATCAAAGGACAGATCTTGTGTCTTGTAATCCCTCACACAGTAGCTGTCGTATGGCAATTCTGTGTGCTTTACCCCATATGCTTCCAACAGCAGCAAATCCAAGCTGTCCATGCTCATCAAGGGCTGTCATTCTTAGACTCATGTGCGACATTTAGCCCGGCCTAGAAAAACACGATAAAGATCACATCGACATGCCATTTCATGATTATCGATTAGCTTCTCATCGTTGCGGTCGTTGACAGCACCTCTCGAAACGAGCGCATTTCGCTTAGCAGATTGCTGAGGATAGAATAGCCGAAACCTTCTGTACGGATGAACAATTTTGGATTTTGATGGCACAGCGGAGTTGCGCATCCGTACTTAGAGTTATGACTTCCACATCATGGTCATGTGCATCTGCAAGAAAGACCGATGTCTGTGATGCAGAGTCCGGGTATTGTGCTGCTTCACACGAGGTTTAACTCGAAATCACTAAAGCTCACCTCCAGATTACCGCCTTCAGTCGATGGCTTCGCTGCGGCAGGCCCAATCAGAATCTCAGTGTCAGCCTCCAGCTCGCCCCACCAGGTGACCTCTCTCACTGGATGCTTCTTCCCATCCTCGCCGACCACATACGCCCACAGATTTCCATCGCCAGTATTCTCGATCCGTACCCTCGCACTCTTTGATTTGGGATTAAGCAACGGCCTCAAACTCCAGTCTGCCCAGCGGTCTTTTGTCACGACCGAAATCAGGGGTATGCCATCGAGGAATTCGACACCTGTCTTCACCCATTTGCGTGTACCGTCTTTGAGGTTCATGACCAGGCATAGGCCACCTTGGTCGTATTTGCAGGTCCAGTCTGCCTGGATTGTGACTGAGGCCGACTTGAATTTGCTCGCGGTTGTGGTGGTGTAGATTACTGGTGCATCGAAGCGGTGAGTGTTTGGTGGCTTGTCGTAGATGTCGGTGCCTTTCGGGCAGGTGATGGTGAAGTCTTTGGATACATCTGGCGTTGGGCGGTCGTAGTTCATGGACTGCCAGGTAGCCATATTGATGTGTATGCGCAAGATATATGCAGGGCTCGTGTGCTTTACTGTCGGTGTTCTTCTCTTCGTTTGCCTGTGAACAGTGATGATCTCAATCACCCAGCTACTATGAGATCTGAGCATTGCTTTATATTTGTGTAGTTTCGACTTTCGTCGCCTACAATGCCATGGCTTAGGTTGCAGCTGCGGCCTGACTTCCTTTTCGGGTGCGGCACAACTTGACCTGCCGCATCAAGCGACTTTTCGAGGAAATGTATCCGACAAAAGAGCTGCACAGGATGCGTGGTATCATACTTCCCAAGGTGTTCAGAGATAACGGGTTAGTAGTCGCAGCTGTGTGTACAGTCCGTACAAAAAATTACGGCAAGACGACTACAAGTACGAGAGCTGCTGATGATGGCCCGGCAACGGCTCCAGTCGATAATGTTATGCATGTTTCTCATTGGGGAAGCTCATGTCCAGGTGATCACGTTTCGCCTATGCTGAGATCCTGAATCGTTTCTGTTAAGGACGGGACGACCGTACCCTGCAGTCATCGCATTCACGTTCGATCCACGGCACCGATGAATCTCTAAATGTTTAGATCGCGCGGATCTTTCCTTGTCGAACGCGTAAGCTATGAGGCACAATCAGGCACCAGCTCAAAAGTATTTACCTAGTTTGGAATCCGCTCCCACAGGATCAAAAGCAACGAGTGTGCCATGATGTTCGTGCTCGAGGAGTCTTCTTTCATGTCGTGGCTCGTGGTCACGTTGACCTGAAAACTCGACCTCTGACCTCAAGCTTAACGAGGTCAGGCAGAAGATCAAGCAATGAGAGACCCTGCTTAATCCCCCGTCGGTCGTGTCTTCGAATACGTAATGCGAGCAGGTCGTAAGGACCAGCAAGCACGTAAAGAAGCAAATCAGGAGGAGTCCAGACTCAACAACCGCTAGGGTAGGCTACTCAAACTTTAATTAAGGTCAGTGCTAGGATCGGGAAGAATGCTTAGCATCGATTCATTGCGCAACTCAGACTTAATACCGCTTGCAGACATCGCTGTGTTCTAATGCAAGGACACTCCATTTCCAGAGTTTCATTGCAGGTGTAGAGTGTTTAGGAGAGGCTGCAGGCTCCCAGTCAATATGACAAGTGTACCTTATGCGCCGATTGAGTACCAGAGGATGAGTACAGCCCGAACAGTGTCTTTTCTCCTCGTCATACCTCCAGGCGCAGACTGGCGCCCGATCCTCCTGCATGCACATGCGCTAAGCGACGAGCTCTTGGCCTGAATAGGGTAGTACGTACAAGCAGGCCTGCGCGTCCTTTCCATCCTTTGCACCTTCGTGGCTGTCACTGCTCGATGTCCTGTTGGTGTTCATGCTCTGTTCAAGGAGTGTTTGCGATTATGCGGCAATCAAACCTTGTTCGTGCTTGCTGTGTAGCAGATTTTGTTTGCTCTATGGATGCGCATCACCATGCCGAATGCAACCTCTGTTGCCTTCGAGTCCAGCCATTACTCTACCTCGATGTTGAAGAGGAACAAGTACCTTATGGCATCTACCAAAGCCCACGTCATATCCGACTTTTGCATCGATACCGGTAGTGCACTGTAAACATGGTGTTGCAGCACACACACGATGAAACCCTTGATTTGACCCGATTACTCTCTGCTGATAGCTATGGTGATAGCAACTACACCTCCCATGACGACGACGATCCTGCAGTCTCTTTGCTCGACAATCAATCAGCTCGAAGGCGGTACAGACCACTAGCTCTGATAACCCGATCTTTCAGTCTCAGCTACTGGCGAAGGGTTCAAAGACATGCCATTAGAAGAGCAAAGAGGATCAAACCAGGGCAGGCTTACGTGTCGGACTGGCCGCGTCGGCTTCTCCGGCTCGTTTGCGTCTCTCTGAGTACTCTGCTACTTATTGTCGTTCTAGTTGGCGCCTTCTTTCCTTCTTACACAAGATTGCCACCGCACTACCAGTCCTTGCGAGAACGAGTTGAGAATGGACGGAGAGCAGGCAGCGCAAACACAGGAGGGCAAAAGGTATACATTGCCGCAAGCATATTTGATCCTGGTGGTGATCTAGCGGGAGGAAACTGGGGAAAGAACGTGCTGGATCTGATACATATCCTGGGTCCTGAAAACGTATATTTGAGCATATATGAGAATGACTCTGGCGACGACGCTCTCGAAGCACTCTCAAATCTAGAACCACGGGTGCCATGCAACCATACCTTGGCCTCAGAAGCACATCTTAACCTCAAGGACCTACCTCATATCACCCTACCCGACGGCACTCGGCGCATCAAGAGAATAGCATATCTGGCAGAAGTGCGCAACCGAGCACTCAGACCACTCGAACAAGCTCAAACACGTTTCGACAGGCTGCTGTACGTCAATGACGTTATGTTCGATCCAGTTGAAGCAGCACAGCTTCTGTTCTCTACGAATATAGATGCGGAAGGGAAGGCACAATATAGGTCAGCTTGCGCAGTGGATTTCATCAATCCTTTCAAGTTTTATGATACCTTTGCCACACGCGATTTGAATGGTTTCAGCATGGGTGTGCCATTCTTCCCTTGGTTCTCGGCAGTCGGCGATGCCGTCACGTTGGAGCAGACGCTCAGCGATAACGACGCAGTACCGGTACGAAGCTGCTGGGGTGGCATGGTGGCGTTCGATGCGAGGTTTCTCCAGAACTGGCAGAATGAAGCAGCTAAGATACGAACGGCTGGCAACGAAAGCCCATCTAACCTTACTGCTCCATACCGCTTTCGTGCAGAGAAAGATCTGTGGTGGGACTCATCAGAATGCTGCTTGATACAGGCAGATATACAAAGTTCTGATGTGACCAATCCCGGAATCTACATGAATCCTTACGTGAGGGTCGCATATGACACCCGCACGTTGTCCTGGCTCTGGCTATCGAAGAGGTTTGAGAAGCTTTACACGCCTATTCACTTCATCGCAGATATCTTGGTCAACCTGCCAGATTTCAATTCGAGGAGAGACGAAACGCCATGGCATACAGTTCAAGAAGATGTGTGGAAGGATGATGCAACCAAGCCTGCAAATGGGTCTTGGCACAAGGTTACAAGAACAGCCAAGCACGATGGCTTTTGTGGCAGACGTGGGTTGCAGGTTATGAAAGAGGTAATGAGTCTAGGGGACAGGAACTGGGAATTTATTGAACCACCAACCTTATCACTTGGCTGAGCATAGTGGTGAAGTTATTGAGCAAGGGATTAAGCATGTATTGCGTGCGGTTGGAAGGCCTACAAGACTTCAGGTGAGAAGTATGGAATTGCAAGCGCCTGTATGAAGCTGGTGCCTTCCGCGATCAACGCGACGCGTTCACTGGCACCTGCCTTCGATCAATCTCTTTTCTTTCCGCTGGCCTTCACCCTCCGATTGTGACAACCAGATTTCGTAAATCGCCTCAGATTTTATCGTCGGCCACAACTCGTTCAACTCATCCACTGAATCATCACACTTCAATCAAGGCTCAAGATACAGGTAGAAAGAGTCATCTCAAAGTAAGCCTCGTCACACCAGCTACATACGAGGTTCGCGTCTAACAGCGAGCAGAGTACGACAGTGCGAGCCGCGGCTGCGAGTCAATATGGCTGACGAGTTGGCACATTTCTCTGTGCTCGACGACGAGTCGAGTACCTCGTACTTCCTCAATTGGGCGGGCAATTTTGGTGGTGGCGCCACCCTGCGCGGAGGTGACAGAGTTGACAGCAATACGTTACCTGATGCTCAGATTGACGTCGAGGTGAGTGGCTTGACATCCGTGAATACCGTCAGAGCACCAAATTCAGTCCTTGGCCATCAACTACCTACCTTGCCATGGGTTTAGTCGTCTGACAATCACTAGAATGCAGCTGCGAACCTTCCTGCAATCCCCACACAACATGTGGTACCACTCGTGGACCATGAGATCTCGAAGGTAGGCTCAAGGACAACTCCTGCACGAGCTTCTACCAGTAAACCCGTCCAACCACCACCACCTACTCCGGCCCATGTTTCACTACCCCCACACGGGTTGCCTAGAAACATCCCAACCACACCACAAAACACTCAAGAGACCGAGCCTGTAGACTCCAGGACCTTAGGTGCATCACCAGTAACTAGTGTTGCTCACCGCAAATCAGCATATCACAACAAGTACCCTAGTCCGAAGCCCGCAGTGGTCAACAAGCTTGATGAAACACCTACAACCAAGCCGATGACTCCAACGCAGCAGAGGCTATTAGAGAAGACCGAGCTAGGCGAGCAGAAGACTCCTTCTACATACTCGATCCCTGTCACTCAGCCCAAACTTGAAAGTCCTCGAAACGAGCGCACAGAAACTGCCAGAGCTGAAAGATTCCAGAATGCAAATACCGCTACATCCACACCAGGGGGAGAAAATGTCAGCTCCGGCATCCCGTACAACGCCATGGAGAAGCAATTTTTCTCTTCTCAAGCCAGCACTGGATTGAATCCGTCTGCTGATGAATTTTACTCTCGTAATGCAGATCATGGTTAGTAGTATTCCATCGAATTCCGCACAGTATCTGACCACAGCCCCAGTTGAGCCTAAAGCTTCTGACATTGTGCTTCCTGAAGGTGGAGCTGACGCACCGTCCGACGACGAAACAGCTGATGCCAGATCTGAGGGCGGAATGGATCTGACACCTGTCCTCAAAGCACTTGGAGCTCGACCAACCATATCCACATCTGTCACAACCACCGCTTCAGAAGTCTCGGCCATGGATATCGAGCCCGCCCAAGCGAACCCCTCCAGGGCAGCAAGAGACGAGGTTCTTCCAGTACCAGCTGATAGGCAGGCCGCCGAGGGCGGTGCGACGCCGACTATGCGTGCCCAAGACCTTGACCTCAAGGCAAAAAGTAATTTGACCGCCAACCCCACAGAAGAAGAAGACATCGAGAAGACGCAAACAGAGTCGCGTACAATTGTGCTCAAGAATTTACCTGACGACAGTGACCACACCTTTGTACAGTCGTTGATCTATGGTGCTGTTGTCGAGAGCATGATATTATGCCCAGAAAATCATACTGCAATGGTCAAGGTCACCAATGTTGAGGATTGTCAAGGCTACATTGACTCATGTCCCAGTGGCATCAAAGTCAAACACAATCGTGCTGCACACACTGTACTTGTTGAGAAGTCGAAAGAGCCCGATTACGTCGATGACAAACTCCAAGCATACCTCGACTGCGGAGCAACTCGCGTTGTGAAGGTTGAGGACGCAGATGAAGAGATGACGATGAAAGCACTCTACAAATTCGCTGAAGGGCCCTCCCAATCACGAGAAGTCGAGTCGATCATGGACGCATGTCGCCGAGGAATCCGCAACATTGTGTTCCGCTTCAGTGGCATTCATGACGCTGTCGCTTTCCGCAGTGCGCTTTTACGGGATCGGAGCTGGAGAAGCAAGAACCCTCACTTTGCAGAAGATCCATGCGAGCTTGCTACCGGGCCACGAAGCGAATAGACAGTATCGGCGGGCCAGAAGTGGTTGTATGAGTACCGGAGCAGTAGTCAGCCCCAGTGTCATTAGCGACGTGCTCAGGATCGGAAATGATCGTATACAAGATTTTCTTCTAAGAGACGTGAGACTGATGTGGCAAACCATGTTGCGGGTTGCATAATGGAGAAGATGACGGTTGCAGCATGGACAATCCATGAGATCCAAAAGCCGCGAGAGATCTCGCTGCCAATATGATTAGCGCTAGACAGCGAGCGAAGATGAGCTCGCCTCTCGATGAAGGTGACAACCACCGAGACCACAATAGATCCGCGTCTGTCAACTTTCTTCTTCAGCACCCTGTTCGAGATCCCAAGTATGACGGTATCTTCACGCTACTTGATTGGTTGCGGGTAAACTGTATCCACAAGGAGTCAGGTAAAAGCTGATCATCTGAATAATAATCCATCGCCCAGAAAGAGTTCATAGCTGTCGATATTTGCGACCTCTTCTACACAACCTCTTTTCCATCGCACGGACTATACATTGTGCGTTTCGAATTGGACAATATCAAACATGGGTCAGCCTTCGCATCCAGCGTCCAACGCTCTCATCTACTGCACATATGCAGCATTTCTGTGCGTCATTTCCTCAAACCGCGCATGCGGCAGCTTGCACGCCATCAAGCCTAGCACTAACATATCAACAACCAGAGTCTTCGGGCTTTTCATTGCCTGGCGCCTTCGTCATCAGTCGAAAGGCGAATGGCTATCGGCAAACAGGACACAGAAGGGTAAAATCAGTCACAACCGATACAGCGACTGCCATGATCATCATGTTCGAGAGCATTGACTAATACATGCCTAGGCATCCCGCTCGCCCTGAATTTCATCGCTTCGGGTGAGTGCCAGCAGCATGTCGCGCTTGCGACTTGAAGCGGCAGCAAAATTTCGAAGGATAACTATCGTCCGACCTGCATCCGAGGATGCGTGATCGCAAGACCGAAAATGCCATTATGGCACACTTGAGGTTCGTACGCTTGCATCAATGATCGTCGTGCCTCTTTGAAGCCGATCTAGGCTCTAAGAGCCTGTATCTAACAGTCTAGATCAGCCTCGAAGAGGCACGGCAAGCAGCACTACGGGCGCTGATTGCAGTCTTTGGCACGACGTACAAGATGTCCTTCATTCATCCACCCTTGCTCAGGCGGAGCGAGGAGATGTCTGACCTGCCAAAGCTCGCATGATGCTGAGATTGTACCGTAATACTCGATCAAGTTAATGCTTGCGTGGGAAAAGTGCTGCCGCTTCGAAGACCCCTTCCTCCTCCCTCTGAACTGTTGACTAACCTGCGCCTTACCATGTACAGCTCTAGGATCCGGTATACTCTTCACGTATCCGAACATTGCGGCTATCGCCGGTGTACAAGGACTAATTGTCTACGCACTGTCGTCTGGTCTGCCGCTCTTCGTGTTCGCCTTCCTCGGTCCCATTATCAGGCGAAAATGTCCTGAGGGATTTGTTCTCACAGAATGGACAAGGCAGAGATATGGAGTTGTGACTGGCTTGTATCTTTCAGCATTGACGTAAGTAACACATGATCAAAAATCTGATATCTGCTAACAAATGCCAGGCTGATCACTATCTGGCTCTACCTCGTAGCTGAGCTCTCAGCACTCCAACAAGTTGTCAACCTCTTAACCGGCCTCAATGGCCTGCCCGCCGTTATCGTTGAATGCTTTGTCACTACAGTCTACACAGCAGCTGGTGGCTTCAGAGTCAGCTTCGTCACCGACAACATTCAGGGCGCTATGGTCATTCTACTGATCATCGTCGGGGTCGTTACGGTTGGCGTCGAGACAAACGTTGATCGCACGCTCATTCCTCGATCGAACTACCTTGAGCCGACTCTCTTGGGCTGGCAGCTCATCTACATCCTCCCTGTCGCCATCTTGACCAACGACTTCTTCCTCTCTGGCTTCTGGATGAGGACTTTTGCAGCCAAGACAGACAAGGACTTGTGGATCGGCATTTCGATCGCTGTTGTGGCAATCACTTGCATTCTCACCCTTGTTGGTGCAGGTGGCCTGATCGCTGGCTGGTCTGGTGTTCTTGGCGACCCGCCTGAGGCGACTGGTATTGAGTTGTTCCAGCTGTTCGAGACACTTCCTGCCTGGGTTGTGGGGATCGTCCTTGTCATGGTCGTCTCGCTCAGCACAGCTGCGTTTGACTCGCTACAGTCCTCAATCATCTCGACCGGCTCCAACGATCTGTTTCGCAACAAGCTCAACATTTGGGTTATTCGAGGCATCATCGTGGTCATGTTCGTGCCGACTGTAGTCGTCGCCCTGAAGAGTCCGAGTGTATTGCAGATCTACTTGATCTCAGATCTGATCAGCGCTTCTAGCATCCCGGTACTTGTCATTGGCCTCAGCTCAAAGTGCTACTGGTGGCGTGGCTTCGAAGTTGTGATTGGTGGCCTTGGCGGCATCTTCACTATCTTTCTTTTCGGCCTTGTCTACTACGATGGTGACGCTACTGCTGCCGGAAGGCTCTTGTTGCTTGAGGAGGGTCTCTACGCTAGCGACTGGTCTGCTTTTGGCGCTTTTGTGGCTGCACCTGTTGGTGGTTTGCTTTGGGCTGCAGCAGCATTTGCGTTGAGAATTGGTGTGCTCTGGATCAGGGCGAAGATGAGTGGCAGGCGCTTTGATGCATTTGATAAGCCGGCTGCGCCTGATGCGAGCTTTTATACTGGTGATCATAGCACAGATGGTGTGGAGAGGGAGAACTTTACCAGGACGGACGGAGATGGGGTTGAGAGGAGTGTTGTTGATGTCAAGGGCAAGTTCTTCTAGGCGGGGCACGAAGGTCCCAGCCTGCGTTGGTATCTTGGTCTGCAGAAGACCAGCAGATCTTCCGCAAGAGTACCGGCAAGAACAATGCCGATGCACGGTAGAATGGGGTGACGTCTGGACCAAGTGGGGATGAGTACATGAAGGAGACTGTATCTAGCCCATCTAAGGAAGGGCGCCGACCAGGAAGGGAGATCCACGATCTGACGGCGTTTGGAAAATTGTCGACGTTGGCTGCCACAGTTGGGTGGATAGGGATGGCTACATGATCACGTGATAAGCCTGCCCTCCATGAAACTAGTGCAAACGTGGTTTAGCGCTTCGCGACACGCTAGTAGCTCACGTGTCTGCAACTTCTTAGGGCTCGCAATCCGCTCTCTTCTTGCTCTGCTCTTGCTTTCGCAACCAGCCTCAAGCTTGTCATCTCCCCAAAATTCTGGATCATGCGTAACAACTTGTCTCGACACACTTTATCACTGATCATCTGTGCAGCCCTCGCCAATCAAATGCCTGCTTCTGCTCCATATCCATCCGACAAGCACGAAATCACGGGCGTGACTCCATGACCGATTATGTTTCCTCAGCATCAAGCTGTCGCTGAAGTCACATTGGCATTGCGGCAATGAGTCCAGATCGATCTAGACGGCGACAGGAATTGATGTTGGATTAGATGAGCTCGTTTCCGTCTGTTTTCGTGCCTTGCAAGCTGCATTTTCTCCGCTGTTTGGTAAGTGTTGTGGTTTGTTGGACGGTCATGAGGTATTTGAGGTGATGGCAAGTCTTGATCTTAGCAAGCGGAATGGTGGGGGGTTTTGGTGTATTTAGGATGTGAAAGTCCTGGTGGGTTGTTGAGCTTCTGCACCATTCTTCATACCTCTTTCATCCTATCCACTTTTCATCCTTTCTGACTTTGCAATTCACCACACACGTCTTCGAACTCTCCATTGAAAGCGACATACGACATGAGCCGAAATGTTGGGAGGGGCCGAGGGGGTTCTAGGTACTCCAACCGTGACCGAGGGGATTCTAGGTATCCTAACCGTGACCGAGGTGAGGAATCTACTCAATATCCTCCCAGGGCTCCACACAGCGATCCTCTGAAAGTACCCCCTTCTTATGAAGCCGTCAAGTCATTGTTCGATCTATCAAATGAGCCTTTACCACCGCCATCGAAGCTTCCTCATCGAGGTCTTGTCAAGTCGAACCATTTCAAGGTCGTACACAAGGAGAATCTTGTGCTCTATCAACATCACATTACCAAGATCACCGAACTCGCTAAACCACCCCAGCAGGAAGCCAGCAACCGAGCGTCTGTGCCAGGAAATTCCGAAGAGGTTGAGGACAAAGCGGCAATAATCGGTGACTCGGACAAGCAACAGACTGCTCATTCATCACAACCCGCCCCCAAGCACTCCACATGGGCTAATTTAGTTGCTACTGGGCCTGATCATGGTCATTCAAAATCTGTCAAACCACTTGCCTCCACCACGTCTTCTCCTGGCAAGTCATCAACTGGCAAGCCCTCACCTAGCAAGCCTTCGCCGGGCGGCACAGCATCTGGCGGTCCAGATTCGAACAATGCAGCTTCAGATAGTCCAGCATCGAACAACCCACCAGGTGCAGGCCAAGGTCCTGAAAGTTCTGCATCAGGCGACCCACAGCCCGGCGCAACAACGTCTGCTGGAAATGCAGTCGACCTGAAGGCTCGTAAGAAAAGAAGGCTAATCGTTCTTCTGTTAAAACAATTGAATCAGGAAGAGAAGTCAGCTACAGTGGTGTCCAATTTTACGGACCAGCTAATCAGTCGAAATCCCATTGCAGCCGCTGCAAGCCCGGGTTTCGTCACAGTCAACTACTATGATGAGGACCAAGCGGCTGCTTCCACGCCGCCTCTCCAGTACAATATTCACATAGGCACAGCAGAAACCATCGAGGTTGGGAAGCTCAACCAATATTTGAGTGGCTCTCAAACCTTGACGGCGGCAGGTTTTGCATCTCTTGACAATGTCTCGAGGACAAGAGAGAAGGTCGTGAACGCTTTGAACATTATCTTCAGCCACCACGCCAACAGTGCCACCAACAGATGGGCAAATGCGGCGCCGTTCAGGCCGAGAGACGTCGACCCTTGGAGGTCTGCAGAGCCTGCAGTGGCGGCTGTTGGTTCCAAGAAATTCTTTCCCTGTCACATACAGACTTCTAATGATCCTGATAAAGCACTTGACCTGGACGTGCCTGGACCCAACCATAGTACTTCGCCACCATGGTCCGTCCCAGATGGCAAGCATCTCGCCGCTGAACCGGGCTTTTTGAGGTCTGCCAGGGCGTTGCTTCATCAGAATCTCCTGCTCAACGTCAATACAACAACTAGTGCATTCTACCATGGTGTTGGACTCACTCAGCTCAAGCGCCTAAGGTGGCCTGATGGTCAGGGTGACCTGAAGCAGCTTGAGTCATTTATCAAGGGTCTCCGTGTCAGAACAACATACATGATCGACAACAACGTCCGAGATCATGAAAGGATTTACACAATTACGGGGCTTGCAGGAACTTACGAATTCCACACACAAGAAAGGGGTGAGCATAAGCCTTATCCATGGGATCTATCAAACAAGAATAAACGACAGCAAGGTCCTTTCCCACAATATTGCTCCTTCCCAAAAGAGGGCGTTGAAGTCTCTGTTTATGATCACTCCTTCAAGACTTATGGTAAGTCATCCATTTTTCACAAAATGACGATGCTAACGACCACAGGCATTATATTAGCAGGGGATGATCTCATCGTGCGTACAGGAGGCGCAAAGGGCTCATTACTTCCAATGTCGAAACTGATGGTACTGCCTGGGCAGGCCTACAAGCAGAAGACACAGTTGGTCAGAAATGCTCAGCGGGATCCTTACAATAACTACAGGGAGATCACTCAGTCGGCAGCTACACTATTTGGTTGGACACCAGACGATCAGCCTACAAGATTCGTGAGTCTGACTAGTTACTTGCCCATCAAGACTAGTGAGCACTAACAGAGACAAGATGGACCTTTCGGTGTATCGCTTGAAGTTAACGCTCGACGAGAGGCTACACTAATCGACGTCCCAGCTGACCGACTTTCGCAACCTTCTCTGGCCTACCGGAATAATGACCTCGAGTTAACGGCAGTGACAGATAATCCTTGGAACTTGGAGGGCCGTAAAGCGATCACCCCTGCGAGCGCAGGCTCACAATCAACCTGGACACTACTACCATTAAGATATGGGCAGGGGAATGATCGGCGTTGGAGTGTCGAAAGACCAGAAAACCTCGATGAGTTCGTTCGACTTTTTCAAATACAGCTCAACGCTTTCGGAATGACCAATGTTCGCTTTGACCCCATTAATGGTCCCAGGCCGAACGACACCTATGCCAATTGGCCTGCTTCAACATTCTCGGTGCATCAACGAGACATCGATGCGAATGAAAGGGATCTGTCGGCCAAGTTCCAGCAAGTCAAGCAAAAGCGATGCCTATTCGTGGTTGTTTTACTGCCTGATAGAAACAATGACTTGTATGCTGCGATCAAGAAAGTTGCAGACGTTCAGACCCAATTAAATGTCGCATGTTGCATCAGAAAGAGATGGAAGCTGCCAGGACGTGGCAACTTTACGCCGCAGCGGATCACAAATGATGCCAATGTAATAGGCAACATGCTGATGAAGATCAATCTGAAGTCAAGTAATGAGGCCGTCGATCGTCAGCTTACTGACAAGCCTGATCTATTGACAGGCAAGACGATGATTGTTGGCATGGATGTGGTAAGTCAGGATCACGACCCAAGACATAGTTTTATGGCAATACTGATATGAATAGACTCATGCTGGTGCCGGCTCCCAGAAGGGTGCTCCGAGTATTGCCGCAATGGTTGCTAGCCATGACGAGCATTTCGCCCAATGGCCAGTGAGTCTCAAATCGAATCCTCGACAACAAGAACAGGAGGAGGGCCAATCACGGGAAGAATTCAAAGCAGCTCAAGAAAAAACTGTAACGTTATCGACTATGCTCGATGAAAGACTCGCCTGCTACCGACGTCACAACAACGACGAGCTTCCCGAGAAAATCATCTTCTACAGAGATGGATTATCCGAGGGGCAGATGTTCGACATGTGCAAGAACGAGGAGATCTCGCAGCTAAGGACATCTATTCGAAACGTCTACGAGCCAGGGAGGGAACCTAAGATCATGGTAATTTGCGCAGTGAAACGCCACAACACGAGGTTCTTTGGACTCCGAGACCGGCGCAGTGTACTCACCAATCACAACAATGGTCAGTTGTTACCTGGTGTTGTTGTCTATAAGGGTGTGACGAACGGCAACTTTCAAGACTTCTTCCTCGCCAGCCAGGTTGCGGCGCTTGGTACATGTCGGCCGACACATTATGTTGTTCTCGAGAACGACTTCGGGGACCAGTACAATATCACTGACGTCGCTCGTGCTGTAAGTTCTGCACCTTTCCGCTAGTTGAGCTCGTACTGATTCATTTGCAGACCTATGATTTGTGCTACTTGTTTGGAAGATGCAGCGTCTCCGTTGGTCTGGTACCTGCAGCCTACTACGCCGACAAAGCTTGCGATCGAGCCAGATTCTATGTTCGACGCTTCTACAACACCCCAAATTCCAATGCTCAGTTCAATCAGGCCAGTCTTCCTACTTTCAACGCCAGCCTTGGACAATTGACGGATCGCATGTTCTACATCTAGGCATGAGCTGATGGGTGCCGACTGCCTCCCGAGACTCACGGTCAAGCTATCGCAGTCCAGCTCGCAGCCACACTGCTAACGACTTTCTTTTGTGTCTGGGTTGGCGTTTGGGACGGCCCGGAAGCCCGGACCTTTTTTCGTTCACTTCGTGTTCCGCTTTTCATCGCAGTCAGAGGTTAGAAGCCAGCCTTCAGGGGTGACTCCTGCTCTGACTAGCAGTCACTCTTTTCAACAATCCGCTACCGACCATGTTCATTCATTTCAAGGACTTTCGCCGACGGTTCACTCGTTCCTGAGGCAGATTACGCATCCCAAGGTCTTTCAAAGTAGACATACACCGACGACACTCATTGTCTGCGAGCGGAGACTCGGCCGCAGATCATCTCTGACCATAGTCACTCATTTACAATGCAATAAAATTCATGACCTTTTGACCATCTGTATAGCGGCAGTGCTTCTCTGTTAAGACCTCAGCTTCGCCGAGTCTTGCAACATCTCGATCGCTCACAGTTATCAGATCCTCAGTCCCTGCCGTAGCTATCGTCCCGCTCTATCCTGTCTCGCGTGATCTTTATTACTTGGCACGCTTGGCATACTCAGGGATCTGACACCGCATCCCAGGCCCCGGCTCGGATCAAGGAACTTTCGTACAGACAAGTGAGCTCGCGCACGCATCGTGGCTGTGGTCATGCACCACTTGAAGACCGGTACTCTCATATGTCACTGGAAGGCTCAATTCACTTCTCAGCTTGCATGACCTGAACCCATGTTCGGTTGCGTACCACCAGACTACGGAGCTAGATCGCGCTGGGATCAGCTCTCAAGTCGTTCACGACGCTGGGACGCCAAAGAAGAAACACGCCCAAGCTCAAATCCGGCAGTGCTAACGAAGAGCACATCTTCTTCGGCGAAAAGTCCAGGTGCACCCCCTGCTTACGATCAGTTATCCATCGCCCCTCCTGCTGTCGAAGAATCTTCTGTACAGCGACCGGATGCTCAGACTGTGAGCGACAACAGAACGGCGCCTGAGAAGGGTCGAGGAACGATGTTGAAGCAGAAGTGGAAAGAGCTAAAGGAAGATGACAAGAGGCGGAAAGCGGATAGATTCCAGACTGTATCAGCTATGGAAGCAGACAAAATACTGGCTTTGGCATACATAGCCAAGAAAAGACTACGAGAATTGCTGATACGAGCAGGCAAAGGCTTTAAAGGTCTTCATGGGTACCATAGTCCGCGGTCTGGGCACCTGACGTAACAGACGCAAGCCATAATACCACGAACAAAGACCTCCAGACGCCATCCACGGTGCTCTAATAGCTAACCGGCAAAGCCATCAAAGGACGTTGGCGCTATGAATCAATACCTGAAGCTCATCCACGGATGCTTGTACTAGGTCAGAGAGGAGCATTTTTGATTTCAGTCGGTCGTTCTGGTTTACACGTCAACTTCAGTGCTACCGAAGACAGCATCAGATTTTATCACCCTTGATACGATCTTATGGACGAATGATCGCGAGACCATTCGGTGCAGCCGCAGAACGGACACCATGTAGAGGTAAGTGAGGTTGCTAGGTTGACTCGAGTCAATACACTCTGTGCCTCTTCGCCGGATTACTTCATAGCGCGCGTTCGTGTTACATCACATCTAGCACAACAGTGGCGGGCAACAAAGTGGTGTAGTTTCTGGTGTTCTCCGTCGTTGGCTCTGGGGGCGCCATCTTCCAAGAAACGGTAGGGTAATCTGCACCACTCCTTACCACCTCTACTATAGTACACACAGGTGTGCTAGCTGAACACGAAACCGAATGAATAGGGAGAATGAGTTGACAGAGATCGGACTCCAGAAGATGACAGAGCTTCAATGGACCACTCCTTCTGCATCGGGCCTGTTGTTCTCACATCGAAGAAGCCGCAATGCCGCAAGCTATGTCCGCACTCATCGTTGGCCTTGTCCTTTGAGACTGTGTTCGGCCACACCTACGCGTCCCCAGCGGCATCGATAGTGAGACAAACAGATTGAGGCCGCCGTCACATGTTTTCATTGAGCATGACGCATGACTGGTCGAATGGCTATGGCAATACTTGGGCCCCCATATTGTCCTGTCGACCTTTCCACCAAACATCAGCCTGGAGCAGATTGTAAGCACAGATTACTGGCCACCTGACTACTTCAACTTCCACAACAAATCTCCAAGGGTTCTAGACTACTCGATCTGAGCTCTTGCTGGTTTCGGCACGTTTGACAAGCATGGAACGAGCAGTTTGTTCGGCAACAGGTCGCTCTAGACCCTGCAATCTGATAACTCAAGCTGTTTGATGTGTCGGATGGCAATGTTTACGCTGGGTTGGTTTGACGTGTGAGCTATTCTAAGCAAGCAAGGAGTCATGATACTAATACAGCGACCTCGTGCTCTGGCTACCAATCTCTTCACTACCACATTGACTCTTCTTTACCATCTTTGTGATCCAATCTTTGTTCAAACTTGCCACTGTCCAACCATGAGCGAGCATGAATCAAAAACACAGAAGAAGAACCGCAAGAAATTTGAGAAGCGAGAGCAAGAGCGTCAAGCCAGAGACAGGGCCGCTGCCGCTGCAGCTGCTGGGCAAGGCGCATCAGGTCAGGGGCAGGATCCAGGTGCGAAGCTTTCTACACCTATTGGTGCATGCACTAACCGTGACCAAGTCCAAAGCGAACGCTTAGAGGAAGAGTCAGGCAAAGCAACCAAGCAGGTCAGTGAGGCGAAGCGAACACCTGATTCAGCTGACACGAAATGGCCATAGGATTCAGGCACCAGCTCGACTGCAGGGTCACCAGGCACGCATGGTAGTCAAGCGACTCAACAACCATTGTCCGACTTGTCAGGACTATCAATTGGGGCCGATGCTAGCACTGTCCAGGCGCAGTCTGGTCACGACAGCAAAGCTCAGGGCAAAGGTGCTATCACTTCAGGCCAAGAGACAGCCACTGGTACAGAAAGCTCTCTTCAGGAACACGATGGCATGACTACTTCAAATTCAGGAGAGAGTGTTCCTCACGAACAAGACGTTGACAAGATCTCCATGGTCCATGGTCAGCACAGGGACCTAAGCCGCGACTCAGAAGGAGGTATTGGCCACTTCCGGATGAGAACAAACAATTTCCAGGTACAATTGTCACCTATGACGGACGGCAAGGCGAGATGCTACCTACGATACACCATCAAGGATATCAAGCTTCAGCCAAAAGTGGCAACCTCTTCGTCTGCAATCGCTCATCCGCCAGATAACGCAGGCAGCACAACTCAGGCCAATAATGCATCCCGCATTCCTGCTCGTATGAGACGGAGAATCATCTGGCTGTTACTGCTCGAATTCCATGGAAGATTTCCTCAGATAATCGTCACCAGTGACTTCAAGACCACACTCATCACAGCTGTCCCACTCCCGCCTTCACTGCATGACCGGCTACTAGGCATCAACTATTACGACGAGGACGAGAAAGCACCTCGTCCTGACCCTCCGGTCTATCGTGTGACCATTGGAGAACCTAAGAAGATCGAGGTCGATCGAGTTGAGCAGTATCTACGCACACGTGACAGTAGCATATACGCCACAGTTGATGAGGCACAGGCTGCAATCAATGAAGTCGAAAATGCGCTCAACATCATCTTCAGTCATGGGGCTAATCGAAGAGCTAAACGCTCTCCTGCACGACCAGAACCCTTCATCGCTTTCAGTGGAGACAAGAAGTATTACAATGTACCTGATACTTGGACATGGACCCAGACCAAGCCGTTCGGTCACAATTTGAACGCAACAACAGTCGGCTACGCTTGGAATCAGAAAGCTGGGCTTATGGCTTTGCCAGGCTACTTCAGGTCGACTCGAGGTCTCTATCAAGCTCAGAACCCAATCTTGCTCAATATTAATACGACCACCGGCGCCTTCTATCTGGGTGCTCGCAACAAGAAGATCACTCTGCAGGAGCTGATCGATGGGTACTACGGCGATACTTGGCCAAGACCGACGTGGGCCAAGATAGAAAAGTTCATCAAGGGTCTGCGTGTGATCACAACCTACCTCGTTGAAAGTCCTGCGTCAAACAGTAAAGCTGAAGCCGACCGACATGAACGAATCTTCACTGTGTCTGGCCTTCCATACACAAACGACAAAGAGAAGAGACATCACTGGGACACGCGAAATTTGGTACCTAGAGCTGACAAGGTCGAGTTTGAAAGTAATGACGGAGTCATGATCACGGTGCAGAAGCACTTTGATGACACACATGGCATTGATCTCAGTCCTTCATCTCGCTTGATCGATGGAGTCTACATTGTCAGAATAGGTAAGACCAATTTTCAACCAGCAACAAAGCTAGAGGTGCTGGCTGGTCAGCCGTTCAAGGGTAAAATGGAGCCTATAACTTTCGGTTGTCGACCTCCCCGCGAGAACTGGAACTTCATCGAGTCTTTCGGACGAGACATGTACAAGGTACCGGACGATATCTCTCAAGCCTTCGGTGTAAAATTCGACTCGGAAGCTCTGAGTGTACCTTACTCTTTTCTAAGGAAGCCCGGGGTACAATACGGTGGTAACTCAAGCTCGATCACAGTTCCCAGCTGGAAGCTAGAGAGTCACAAGTTCGCAAGCCCTGCACCTAACGGGACGTGGTCTTTAGTCCAGCTTCATACAAGCGATGAACCGATCCGAATGAAAGAAGTACGTCAGGTGTACACAGGCATCAAGACAGCACTGCAGAACTGTGGCCTAGGAAATCTGAGGTTCGATCGGCCAGACTTTGTGAACGACGCGCATCATGTCTACGTAGCGAACGAAAACCAAGTTGGAGCCAATTTAGACCAGTGGATCAGTACACATCAAGGTTTGAGCATATTGGTCGTGCTGCTACCCGACACACATTTCTACACTCCAGTCAAGCGATGGGGTGACATCAAGGTAGGCCTCGCCACCGTCTGCATCAAGGAGAAGAGCAAAGGCAGAGAGAAGTCTTGGCCGAGCGATTCGTCGGTCTTTCAGAACCTTTGTCTGAAGTTCAACCCAAAAGCTTCTGCCAACTCAGTGAACCACACCCTGAACGAGCTGTCACCGCTGCTGACCGACAAGACTATGCTCGTTGGCATGGACGTGGTAAGTGATCTTCCATCAACTTAATATGGGCCGCATACTAATTCTTCGACTCAGACTCATCCTAGTCAAGGTACATCGCTCGAAAATGCTCCTAGCATAGCCGCAATGGTGGCGAGTCATGATCGACATTTCAGCCAATTCCCTGCCACCTTGCACATGAATGCACGACCAGAAGGAGAAGAAGGCAGGTCCTTAGAAGAGATCATGGAGCTCGACTACATGCTCACAGAACGTCTTGCGACATACACTCGATTGAACCAGGAACTTCCAGAACGCATCATCTTCTTCCGTGATGGCCTAAGCACCGAGCAATTTCAGATGTGTCGCAAATTCGAGCTGATTCGACTGAAAGGATGCATCACTAGAATGTATCAAGCTGCTGACAAGAAAGAGCCTGATGTCATGTTGATTTGCACAGTCAAGAGGCACAATACACGCTTCTACCCGCACAGAGACAGCAAGAAGTTCAACCAGGCGCACAACGGGGCAAGGGACGGAAATCCAAGCTCGGGCGTAGCAGTCTTCGACGCAATCACTTACGGTGACGGCCAGGATTTCTTCCTTGTCAGCCAAGACGCAGCCATTGGCACTGCAAGACCGACGCATTACGTGGTGCTTCATAACGAAATTACCACCATAGATGACCCCAAGACGGGGCCCAGACCCACCAGCATCAGGGATATTGCAAATATGGTAAGTCACTACTTGTGGTTGAAAAAATCGTCGCAGGGGCTAATTTACTTAGGTTTACCAACTATGTTTCACATACAACGTTGCAACCAAAGCCGTCAGCCTTGTTCCCGCATCATACTATGCCGACAAAGCCGCCGATCGCGCCCGGCATTTTGTGAATCACATTTACAACCCTGCTCCGCCTCCAAGAGGTCAGACGCTACCTCCCTGGACAAGGAATACACATCCCATGAGACTCACCGTCGACGACAACCTTCGGGATATCATGTACTACGTCTAAGCCAGGATTCATCACGATACACACACCCATGCCGCCATGTACCTCTACTCCTCACGAATTTCCTTAACTCACATTTCCTTTCTTCGCCACAGCAACGCCCTAGAATTTTCGAGACGACCGAGCCCGAAACTCAACCTTACGACTTTCCATTTCTGATGCGTTCCTCCTTCTTATGATCAGCAGCATACAACATAACGACCTCACCCAAGTCACTCATTTATCCATCGACCACTCACCACAGTCACTCCTTCTTCTACTCGGTCAGCCACTCACCAAAGTCACTCATTCGGCATTCAGCATTTCGACCTGAATCATTTTCATATTCAACAAACAGTTCTCATTCGATTCCAGCATTGCATTTACAGCATATACTTGTTAGCAGAGCTAGTAATGACAAAATGATATTCACTTTACAAAATAACTCTTCTTTGCGCAGTCTCGTCTAGAAAGGGGAGTGCACCGTTCGCGAGCGATGCTTCCTCTTCATACCTTTCTCCATTGTTTCAGCCTTGCTGTCTATGTCTACTACCATTTGTCATTTCATGATGGTACTTATGCTGGCTCACTAACAGCTTAGAACCATGTACACTGTCCTAAGCAACGACTGTGAAGCTCGAGCGTGCCAACACCAGCCATAACGTCCTTGCACGCTGCTTGTCCTCTTCCCGCACTATTTGCTAAGGTTCACCGACGCTCTATCACGCACCATTGCTCCCGTATTGGACACACAGCTGACATGGGTGCGAGATGCGCTCATGATTCATCCCTGACCTATGCAACAGCAAGAGCGATGCTGCGACGTCCAGCTCAGCTGATGCCTCTCCCCATGCACATGACCATGCGCAGCAGCTGTGTCCTTGAGATAACCTAGAGTGGTCGGCGCCGAGGCCCTTCGTTTTTATATGTTATCGAAGACTCGTGAAAGGCCGGTCACTCTGGTGACCATCAGTCCAGGATCGTAAGCTGTATTGTCCGTGTAGAACGACCACCACCAAGACATAGTGGTGTGCTGCTATTTCCGGTCGACGTCTGTTTCTTGCGCTGGCATTTCATGCACCATCGTCGTGTGTATGGATGGAGCGTAGGAAACCGCACGAGTGGGACTTACACCACAGTACTTGCATTACTATACATCCTCGCACAAACAGCCCTGCCCCAACCACAATACACCACCATTCCTCAACCCAACCCAACCCATCTCAACTCAACGTCAAAAACCCCACCAAAGCCTTCATCCCCCTCGGCCGTTCCGCAACCGCACTCTTCCTCTCCTCCTCCGCCCGATGTCGATCGAGCCCCGTGAGCCGATCAGCTTCGTCGGCACTCACATGTGTAATTCTCTCGGATCTGCGCCGCTCGTCTTCGTCTTTGAGGTCGCGCCAGCGGTCTTTGAGGGATTTTTTGGCGTGGGGTTGTGGTTGTGGTGTGTGTGATTCAGAGGGGGAAGAGGTCTGTTGGGAGGATGGTGCCAGTGCTGCGTCGGCGGATATAGAAGGTGGAGCGAGCGAGAGGGTGTCGTAGGCTGGCGGTGGTGGTGGGTCCATCGCATTGGGATCGTTGCGGAGTTGAGCAGGGGGTGGATTGGAGTTTGAGGATGGTAACGATGGTCTCGACATTTTATACACAGTGGTACTGAGGCTGAAGACGCGACATAGACTCTACGCTCACTGATATACCAGTACTCTCCACGTCTTGGACAATGTTGAGGCGATTACGAATAGTGTAGGCTGGCGACCTGACGACGACACGCCTCGGTTGCCAGCAAAAGCAAGTCACTCAAGCCTAAGGCAGCAGGGCATTAATGAATGGGCTGCGCGCAGAAATTAGCTGGTGAGTTCGCTCCTTCTCCATATCACTGGGGAAAGTACTGCTATAACGATCTGGAATGTATTGGCAGCTGGAAGAAATATATCAATCATGTCGGAATAACCACACAGTTATCATGTTACGTGTTCAACGTGTGGTACGGACTGCTCGTACAGCAAGTAGAGTGCAGAATCTGGGGTAGCCAAGACTTATTTACCCCTGACTGTTCATGTGAGCGTGTTTGGACCAAAACAAGCACAAGATGTTGGCTGATCAGGCGTGGGTTATCAGCAGGGTCCTACAAGGTGTCAAATCGCACGAACAACGAGATGCTTCAGGCTACGGAAATGGCTATCTTGAGATATGCTCATGCTGCCTCGAAGGTGTGAAGGCGTCGGAAAACCAAAGATATAGAGATAAGTACTTCACATCGCATCTGTTCATACACTATACTATATCTTCAATACTATTATCCACAGCCTGTCCTACATTTCGACAGAAGGAGCACTGGGCACGATGTACCTATCTATAGATGCTTTCGATCCTGCCCCGTTCGTTCATCAACCAGCAGATCTGCTAGCGAGCCATTAACAATACTGCTTCCCCAGCCACCGTGCAGCAACACGCGGTAATCTGTATCATGAGGGATTGCCCAGGTGCTCCCGTCGTTTCCTCTGCGTGCAGAGCTTTTCGTATATTTCACAAATGAAATCATTATGTCCAGTAGTCCTACAAGTGGTGAACCTCAACACCTCGCTTAATCAAAATGAAAGAAATGCAATCATGACGGCGAGAACTTGTAGTCCTGTTGACCTTTGTTGTCGAATGCGTAATGCTTTGGTCTCGGATGATCGAGCAGTTTTGCGGCTCGTGCATGCTCTTCCCTCTGGTTGGGAAACTCCTGCATGTAAAATTCTGTTTTCTTGCTTTCGGTTGGAGTGTTTGCTGTGAAAGAGGGGCTCTGGTCTGCCGAGAACATCCAGGGCACGTTGTGTTGGTCCTCACTCGGCGCTCCATAGGGCAAGGATGGGACGATGTTGCCATTAGGGAAATTTGCCAAATCTGGTGTTGTTAGAGGAGCATCTGACCAGCTGGTATTTGTCAGCGGCCCAGCCGAATAAGGCGGAGTGTGGTCCGCCAAGTTTGCGTATTGCACTTGGACGGACGGAGGCATCATCGAGGAACTTTGCAGGTAGAAGTCCTGTTGGAAAGGAGTGATGGGCGGTGAATGCATTTGTGGTCGTTGCGACAGATCTCCCGGTGCTGCATTGCTGTGAACCATCTGTGAAAGCGAGCGCACCATCGGCTCTTGTGGCGCATTGTAGCTCATCTGCGTGGTGTTGACTGGCGTCAACTGTTGCTCCGCACAGTCTTCAGCAGCCTTTTGCGCCATTAATTCTCTGAAGGCTTCTGACTCGGCGAAAGTAGAAAAGTTGAGAGGCGATCGGTGAGGAATGCTGCTCTTGCGGATACCAGGATAATGGCTGTTTAGACTGTGCCCTGTGGACTTGACATGACGGAGTGCGTGTCCTGATGGCGGCGTCATGCTTTGTCTGAAGGTTGGAGAGGTAGCAGTCAAAGCACCATAAGATCTGCTACGTAACGAGGCAGATGTCAGAGCTGCAGACGTGAGAGCTGCAGGACGTGGACGCCTTCGTCGCGACGCGAGGTCTACGCCGCCCTCGGATGCACCTGATGATACAGATTCCGAACTTTGGAAAGACATCTGAGGTGCTGCAGTCGCAAGTGCAATACCCTCAAAATTGCTTGTCAACCCATCTGCAGCCGACCCTCGCCGGTTACCAACATAGGACGTCATTTGCAGACCCGGAGATGACAACGGCGGCTGAAAATGACTTTGCGGGGCCATTGATACAGTTGGCGTAGAAAGGTTACTCTCCCATGGGTCTGATGACATTAGGCCATGACAATTCGAGTCTGCCGGTGATGGTAGCCGCGCGTTATTGGCCAGTACCTGTGGACCTGGCTTGTCGAATCCAAAGTCGAAGACCATATCGCCAGCAATACTTGGTGTACTGGTCCATGGGTCCTCGGGCATGCGCATTTGTTGCCAGTCATGCTGCATCTGTGGCCCAGACGGTAGTTGTGCTTGAGGAACCGCTCCTAAGGGCGAAGCTGCAATCTGAGATAGCAATGATGATGGCAGTTCTGGACACTGCTCGACAGCTGGGGACGGCTGGAACGTGACTTTGTACTGCGCGGCATGGGCAGCAGCGATCGCTCTTTGTAAGGAAGCATGGGCCCTATCGCGCACATCCGTACCCGACGATTCGCTCTTCGGACTGCGCAATGGAGATGCCATGGCATGGGAGCCTCTGGCTGCTGCTACCGGCTCCCGTTCTGTACTCCTGGAGTGTAGGTCTTCCTCCTCTTGCTTCACTTCTTCGTCTTCGTCATCATCATCATCGTTGCCTGAGTCACCCGATGGTCCCTGGTTGACCCCTTTGCATTGTTGCTGCTCGAACTCTTCTTGTTTGCGCTGCTGTTTGGCTTTGGCCCGCCGGTTCTGAAACCAGTTCTATGCTTCGTTAGCTGTGTCACATGATGGAGAGGATGCGGTTGGGACCTACTGCCACTCTTGGGAGATTTAAATTCGTCGTTGCAGCCAGGTGCCTCTTCAGCACACTGTTTGGCTTCGCGTTTTTCTGGAACTCATGCTCCAGGATATCGACCTGGTCCTTCGTCAAGCGAGGCCTTGTTGAAACCTCGTTGCTATCCTCGAAATCTCCATAGTACATCCCAGCATGCATATCGTCTGCATAGTCTTGGAAACCGATGTATGGGTTGTATGATAGCTCAGGCCTGGCTAGCTGCGGATGGAAGCTAGGATACTGTGTTTGATGGTGGTAGACTATGCTCTCAGGCTGTGAGTGAGACATGTGAAACGGGTAATGTCCATGTTGGTATGCCATCTCTTGAACGCTGCTAGTTTGACCTCAACGGCTCCAATCTGCAGTGGGCGATAGCTCTCACTAAAGCAGAGGACGGACTGCCAGGATCCTCCACGCAGTAGACGGATCGATAATTGAGGCCTCGCAGCAGAGGCTGTTGCGTAGTTGACACTACAGTCGATAGAATGAGAAAGTGTGACCGGAAGCAATGGCGTATAAGAAGGGTTACGTCGTAAGGCCTTACAACTCCGTCATCGGCCTTGACTGGCTGACGTCGACAATGGTATAGGACGATCGATCGTGAGGCGTCGAGCAGGCGTATATTGAGTAGGGACTGTGGGCATGCAGAGAAGTGGTTCGAAGCAGCCAGTGGGGATGTCTTTATTCTCCAGAGCGGGAAGCTATGTGAGATGGGCTGTTGCAATGAGGCAGTAAAGTATTGGTAGCTTTCGGCTCGTTGCGCTGAGGAACCATGAAGCACAGATCCAACGGAGCGGACAGGGTCTAAGTCGATGATGTTTGAGCTAGTTCTAGTACCGGGTTAGGCAAGTTGCAAGATTGAGAAACTTGGTGATGTAGTAGTCGTCCGGCGAGCGGGAGGTGGAGGAGAAATACTGTTAAGTGTGAAGCAGGAAGCGAGCGACTTGGACTTGAGATCAAGGCTCAGAGTGTTGTGTCGAGCGAGACATGCAGGACCAGGGGTGTCTCGGAAACGCTCAGCAAATGGGCAGGATGGCCCTTGTTTTCAGCGCCTCTGCTCGTGCTTCAAAGATGGAAAAGAGAACCGCGAGGGGTGGTGTTAGGCACAGGTCTGGAGAGGGTTATGATAAGGAGACCAGTTGCCAGCCGTATCCAAGCAATGTCAGGCACATCGATGATGTGCCCATTATTTCTCAGGATTGCTTGGTTCAACTCACCTCTACTCATCCTCTGTATGGCCTACTCATGTGCCAGACTATTCGGCTTCTTTCCTTACTACCATTCCGTATGGCGCAAGAGGACGTTGGTTCCTTTCTGGCAGGATGCAGATCCAGAGAGGATCTTCGCGACTTCAGGGCGGGTAGCTTAGCTTCGGTTGTGGATGAAGTGGAACACACCAGGCTCAAAAGACAACTGCCCAGAGAGTCTATTCCAGATCGGGCTTGTGTATCTCCCAGAAGTGGCAGCATGCTTTTCATGGTTTGCACCAATCGCATGGAGGACACAAATTAGGTGGGTCGAGGTCCCAGATGAAGTCCGAAGGTACGAGTAGAGTACACTTCAGAGCAACGCGTCGTCAGGACTGCTCGGCTGGACCATCTGCCCCGCATACATGTTGACGTTACAGGCATCAAGATGTCTCTCCTGCATACAATCTCTCTGCATCCACAGCAGTCCATGACTCTGTCGTGGCCGTGCGTTAGGGTTGCACAAGCACTGATTGGATATGTATGCATGATCCTTTGAGCAGAATAGCAACTGCGTGTGGCCATCAACGGCAATTCTAGTGACATGTGTTAGCAGTAATTGTGTGCGCATGCGAACTGAGTAGTGAAGACGCCGTCAGCTGGCAAGCGAGCAAGACCAGGGTGCGATCGCTCCAAATCTCGCGCTTGCTGCAGGTACGAGGGACAAGCATTGGTGGCGCTTCGGGCTGCAGCTGGGAACTTCCAGTGACAACGCCCACCTACACGCCCGAGTCCGCAAGACTCGTCGATGCCAAAGCCCAAGACTTCCAGCGGTTGGTGCTTTGGTTCGTTGGCAAGTGCCGTATGTGTTTCAGCTCCTGCCCTCACTGTGGCCATGCAGCATGACGAAGTCCGTGACATATCGTCGCGTTCATGAGCGTCGTCTCGCTCTTGCTGTTTCACTCCAGCCTCGAAACTCTCGCTACACCTCACCAAAGATCTGATCGATCGGACTCGGCTTCATCTCCGTAGAATATTTTCCGGTCGTAAAGTTCAGTACGCGAGAGTGACCCAGTATGCCTTATGTCAACATCCCAGAGGCGGAGCAGGTCAAACATCTTTCCGATTGAACTGCTTACATGCGCTAGACGAGCTGCAACGGCTCACAGGAAATTAAATGACGGGCTCAGCAAGTTTTCTCTTGCGCAGTCGGGAGCATCCCTTGCCAGACTTGCGAGGCTTGAGGATCGAATCCTAGAAATCCTCCTCCCTAGCCACAAGCCGCAATGCTTGTCGCTGGTGATTGCATGCCATCTGGCTGGCCAATCGCCACGCAGAAGCACAGCTTGTCGAGCACCGACGGCCAAGAAGTCCTTGATGGTTACTCTTTTTGGCACCCAACACAGCTTGCATCTTCTTCTTTCGGATCTCACTTGTTCAACCCATCCATGATCAGCTAGAAAGCATCATGTTGAAGCAGATCTTTGCTTCCGAGTCGTCTGTGAAACCTTGTCGGCCTCCTATCCACCAGCAGGGTTGAATTACAAATGCATCCTGGCAGGATCTAGGCAAAACCCGCCAGCTTTCCATCATAACGAACCGTCTGTGCGACCTGACAGGCCTAGGATCGTCACATCAGACCCAGCGCTGTGGTTCTGCTAACGAAGCTTCCGTAAGAAGGCAATCCTCGGTTGCGCATTGGTCGCGGCTATCTGCAGCTGTCACTTGTGTATGTTTACCCTTTCGCACGAGAAGCGCGCATCTACTGTATTCAACATAGCCATTTGCTCGAAGTCAGGCGTTGCTAAGTCGAGGTACACCTGACAGTCTGTTCCTGCAAATCAATGGCAAGTTAAGATTGCAGCAGGGATCTGCCTTGTCCGACCTCGATCTACCAGCACAAGGGTGTGATTCGACAGCGAGAAGGAGCAGCGATACACCTGCCTAAAGCGGGCTTTCGACGACATGAACATGTTGCACAAGACATGAGCATGACCATTCGGCGCTGCCGATGCGACTGTGTAGCTTCCCCGGTAAGCGAAGGACACCGGTCTCCGAATAAACATGGTCTCTTCACTCGTCGGAATTTGGCGGTGCGACACTTCTAGACCTGGGAGTTTTCAACGCGTAGCAGGCTGTCCAGCTCAGAGGACACGGTCATCGTATACAATACGATCATCGACTTAGAGACTCGGTAGCTCGGTGCAAATGGCCGTTACTCGATGAACCGATCAAGCTGTCAGTTCGCCCTCGGCAAAAGACCGCCCATATGTACTCCAGTGGGCGACGAAGGGCATGCCGGAGCTTATGAAGACTCTACAGATCTATGTCTAAATCTACAGTCTTGTGCGCGTCCTGTTCATCCTCAAGAGACGCCTTGGCAATTGATGAAACCGCCCAAGACAGCTGACCATCACTTCTAGGTACAATATCAGGCAACCAAAGAATTAACTATCTCAACTTCAACTCTTCCGTTCTGCACATGCTTGATCGAGACGCACCGCAAATCTTGCAAAATCCAGTCCGCACCGGCGTCCCTGACCTGATCAATGGTATGTGTAGTAGCCAAGCCGATGACCTTGAGACCTGCTGCTTTGCCAGCCTTGATTCCCGAAGGAGCATCCTCAACAACGACCAGATCTGATCGGTCTAACAGCCCAAGCCTCGACCGGCCGAGTAAATAGCATGCAGGATCCGGCTTGCCATTCTCAACATCCTCAGCTACGACCATCGTCTTCGGCTCTGCAAGCTTGAGCACATCTAGCCAGCCGCTTACTAGAGCTCTTGTGCCGCTTGTCACGACGGCCCATGGTGCCTCTAGGTCGTCAAGTTTCTCAAGCAGCTTGCGCGCTCCAGGGATCTCAACTGCATCTCCGCCGAACTCTTTCGGGATCCGTCCTTCCATCTTACTGATGTCTGCTTAGGTCAGTCGATATGCGCGCCGCTCCTCATTTTCACTTACACTCCCAGTTCGCCCGCGATGGGTCATATAGCTTTATCACATCAATGCTTCTCCTACCGTGCGATGTCGCCAATATCACATTGGGGTCAACCCCCATCTCATCGCCAAGTCTGTACGGTCAAGCTGGTCAGTGAGGGAAGTTGACATAGTCTTTGTCCGGAATCCAATAGTGCAGCGGGAATATCTCCTACCGCCTCATGGGAAATTCCGACATCGAGCGCCAGATCTTCAAGTGAGGCAGGGATTTGTCACAGAGCAAACATTTCGGGTCTTTGTTCACAAGGCCCGGATCGCCTCAAACTATTGCTTCAGACCACGGCACTATTGCCTCCACCTCCCATCCCGGCTTGGCGCTTGCGACAACCCCCGAAGTCCCTGCTGCGGAGAATTTCTGCTCACAGGTGCTCACTTACATGTGCCAGTGTTTGACGATTGCTTCTGTGCTGTCGATGATGGTGCCTGGAAGAAGCCGTCAGTGGTCGGTCGTTTCTGGTGTGGGTGACGTGTTACGGACCATCGAAGTCGAACAACAAGCCGCTCACAGTGATAGTCTCGGGCTTCCCGGTGAAGGATGGTTCTTGTATCGAGCCCATAGTCATGTAGAATGTGTTTGAGACGGTTTCGGTGCGCAGTCTCGAAGTAGTCACTCTTCAAATCTGTCTATCTAGCCAGCCCGGACCGCTCAAGTACTTTGTAAAGAAACAGTTTCGGCTTGATGCAGGTACAATAATCAGATAGCGGCTGCGCTGCCTAACAAGGACAAGTCGGTTACCCGGGCAACCAATCGGAGAAGCTTTGCGGCAAATATTCGGCAGATCATCTGGTTCCCCACTAAATTTTCTGATACCGGTCAAAAGATATGCAGCGGCAACGTCTTCGAGACGCACATACTGTAGCATATACACACTATGCCTAAGCCATGTAAGTAATACGGCCCAACAAGGCTTCCTGCGTTAAAGTCCTATACAGTCTCAAAATCGAAGCGAACGCCCGTGCGTCTACGGCACAAGATCGAAAAAGCCGGCAGCGCAAAGAAGAGAAAAGAGAGAAAACTTGCGAAACAGAACCCTCAATGGCGGTCGCGACTGAAGAAGGACCCCGGTATCCCGAATCTGTTCCCGTTCAAGGACAAGATCCTCGAGGAGATTGAAGAGAAGAAGAGAAAGAAGGCTGAAGATGCGCAACGGTTAAGAGATGCGGCGAAATCGAAGAAGAGCGCTGGCAAGAACGTTGAGGCTGAAGAGATGCTGGATGATGACGAGGATATGGAAGATGAAGAGGATGACTTGCTAGATGAGGACATGGAAGACGACGACGAAGAAGCAGCAGAATCGTCGAATCCAATGGCAGCACTATTAGCGTCAGCGCAGGTACGAGCGGCCGACTATGGTTCGAAAGGCGACATAGCGGACGAAGATGACGAAGACGAGATGGACAGCGGCGTTCAGATATCAACCAACCTCTCAACAGACAACAGAAATCCAGACTCTTCGCGGAAAGCATTCGACAAGATCTTCAAGCAGGTATTAGAGGCGGCAGATGTCATACTGTATGTACTTGATGCTCGCGATCCAGAAGGCACAAGGTCAAGAGAGGTTGAGAGGCAGATCATGTCAGCGCAGTCGGGCGAGAAACGCCTAATACTGGTGCTGAATAAGATTGACCTGGTGCCCGAGGAGGTGCTGAAAGGCTGGCTCAAGCATCTAAGACGATATTTCCCTACGACACCGTTGAGAGCGTCTACACCTGCGTCAAATGCTCAGACGTTCGATCACAAACAATACACCATCAAGAATACTTCAGAGACTTTACTGCGGTCACTGAAGTCCTACGCAGCATCGAAACAGCTCAAGCGGTCAATATCAGTCGGCCTGATCGGCTATCCCAATGTCGGAAAGTCCTCAGTGATCAACGCTCTTACCTCGCGCTTGAACAAGGGCGTTCAAAGCTTTGCTTGTCCAGTCGGATCCGAAGCAGGCGTCACAACAGCACTGCGCGAAGTCAAGGTCGACAGTAAACTGAAGATTCTGGACTCACCTGGTATCGTCTTCCCAGCTGCCATCAATGACGAGAACAAAGAAGGCAAGCGCCAGAAGAAAGCCGAGCACGAAGCGCGCCTAATACTGCTGAATGCTCTGCCTCCTGCTCAGATTTCGGACCCAGAACCAGCTATCAAGATGCTGCTTGAAAGGATGTCGGCTTCGCCGGCATTGTACGAGAAGCTGCTTCAACATTATGGGATCGTGGCTCTTGGACCGTTCGGGCAGGGTGATACGACGACGGATTTCCTGGTTCAGGTAGCGCGGAAACGTGGCAGGCTTGGAAGGGGAGGCGTGCCGAATCTGAATGCTGCGGCGATGACTGTGATCACGGACTGGAGAGATGGCAGGATTCAAGGATGGGTCGAGCCTCCTGTACTGAGGGTTGCAGATGATACTGAGATGGCAGGCGGTGAGGTGACGGAAGTCGGACCTTCTGCTGATCAGAAGGTCATTGTGAAGGAGTGGGCTGAGGAGTTTAAGCTTGATGGACTATGGGATGGTACCAACGAATAAACGAACTGTTGCATTGATCTAGTGGGAATGGCTCAGGCGTTGTAGGGGTATCCCATGGTAGGCGCAATATCGGTCGGGCCCTCGTGGAAATGAAGTCGATTACTTTTTCATAAATTTATACAGCTTGTTCCCACATCCCACCACATTCATCCCATGCGCGGTCGCACGTCAGGCGTAGGAATGACCCTATCAAATGCTATCTGAATGTGAACATGGTCATCCTAGCATGCTTCTGGCGGATTTGCATCTCAGGATCTGTTGAAGCTGTCCCTAACTCGTTCCATCGCCGCGGTGCCAGGGCGGAAAGGCACGAAATGCCGATCTTCACGCTAGCACATGCGAGGAGACGCGACCCGCGTCACACTTGGCTTCACATCTTCTGGATAGCACCCGGACCTCAGGTTCTACCCAACTTCTACATTGCAAGCAGTGAAACTTGAGCAGCATACCGATATCGATCCACACGAGACAAGACTCATAGCACGCGCAAGAACCATCTTCCCCTGGACGATTGCGACCACAACGGTCCTACCACAAGCGCAACTGCTGCAACGCATACCGAGCAAGACTCCAAGCCATCTGGAGAGAACCGCCTATCCTCCTTGACACAATTCGACAAAACACTCCGTGCCACGGCACCTGCACAACCCCCATATCAACCAGCCATGCCCCGCAAATCCACAGCCTCAGTATCAGCGGCGCCAACAGAACCCAGCGGCGACACCACAATGGTCTCAGAAGCACCCACAGCAGCAGAGCTCTCGCCGAACCATAAAGACCAACCACAAACAGACGAGCAACCCAGGCAGGAGAAGGAGAAAGAGAAAGAGAAACACCCCAAGCGCAAAAGCGAAGGAGATGTGATAGCATTAGACGTACGTCCCACACCCTGTCCTCCACCCTTCCCACACCGACACACCCTCCCACACCCCCTCCACAGAACATAATGCTAATATAACACCCACAGGACCTCCTCCTCCCCCGCTCCATAATATCCCGCCTCTCCAAAGGCGTCCTCCCCCCCAACACCTCCCTCGCCAAAGACGCGATCCTCGCCCTAACAAAGTCCGCAACAGTATTCATATCACATTTAGCCAGTGAAGCAAACGATGTGACAGATCGGAAAACGATTCAGAGTGCGGATGTGGTTAGGGCGTTGCGGGAGATTGAGATGGGGGACGTTATGGGGGTGGGAAGTCTCGGCAGAGATGGGAAGAGGGGGGGTAGAGTTGAGAGGGAGGTGGAACGGTGGGAGGGGGATGTGAGGGGGAAGAGGAGGGGATATAGGGAGAAGGTTAGGGCTAGGGAGAGTGGTGGGGTGGGAGTGGGGGATACGGCCGTGGGTGATACCACTGTTGGGATGGTGGACGAGAGGGAGGAGCATGAGAATAAAAGGGTGAGGATTGATGATGAAGATGAGGCGAGAGATGGGAGTGCGGGGCCGATTACGGAGGGGGCTAGTAGGATTAAGTTGAATGTTGGGAGGAGGAAATCTGATGAGGTGGAGCATGGGGATGGGGATGGGGATGAGGCCGGTGAAGACGAAGAGGAGGAATCGGAGGAGGAGGAGGAGGAGAATGAGGAGGAGCAGCAGGACGAGACACAGGGCGTGGATGACTCGATAGATATGGAAGAGACAGATTCGAGGCGGAAGAATGGCACGTTAGCGCCTGATGGGAGGATAGAGGTTGGTGGGAGTGATGACGAGAGTGATTAATTGTATGACCACCAGCTATGACTGCAGCGATATGATATGCGACGTTAAGACTCGTCTGAGACAGTGATCCGCAGAACAGTGTTCAGGAAGAGGTCTGATCGTGCATCACCAGCATCTGTTCGACTGTTACTCCTGCAACACCAGCATGTATTGATGGGCCCAGCTTTCTAGATCTGTAGCTGTAGAGCTACAAGTGACGCTTCGGCTGGATCTAAATAAGAGCCGCACTTCATGTAACGCTTTTTGTCAATGGAGTGCTCCCGGGATATCTCCTGCAGAGACATCTGCTCGGTCGTGCTTAAGCTCTAGGTAGCTGAAGGCGTTCGTCGGTTCTTAGAAACACAAAACGATCTGGTTCCAGGCCTGTTCAACGACTCAAAATGGGTCTGTATTCATTCATGGCAAGAGCAAATACATCGATGCTTGGTCCGCTAGCACTGATGCATGACTGTTGTCATACCACATCGTACCATGTTATCTCGTCTGTTCATACAGCTAAAGCACTTTCCTTGATCTTACTACCTCTGTCCATTTAGCGCATGTGTATCGCTCGCTAGAAGATCCTCATTCGTTCCTTTGGTCACACCTTACCTCAACTCAATCCTCCAACGCCTTATGCCACCCCGTAAGCGCAACCCTCTCCCTCTCATCCTTACTCTCCTTAATCCTCAAATCCCTCAACATCTCATTCACGCCCTTCCTACTCCCACTCCACAATTCATCCCTCCTAAACCCCACCTCATTGTACACACTCTCAATCTTGGGCGGCTCAAGCCCAGCATCAGCGTCAGCCTCAATCTTCTTGAATTTCAACACAGCCCACTGGTAACTCAGACTCTTCTTCCAGCTGTCTGCGTCGCGTTGGATCTGGCGCGTAGCTCCCCACTTGCCGATGCGTGTCCACTTTTGTTCGAGCATGCGGGTGAGTTCGGGGGTGTTTGGGTTGAGGATCTGTGTGTGGATGAGGTCGTAGTGGCCGAGGAAGGTGAAGCGGGCGCGGGATTGGTTGCGTTCTGAGTCTTGTTCGAAGATCATGACTTGGGTTGCGAGGGGGGTGTCGGGGTTGGCGGGTGGAGCTTTGGTGGTTGGCTCTTCTGGTGGTGGTAACAGTTGCTGAGGGAGGAGGTGGAGGTCTGATTTGACGTAGATGATTTGGCCGGTTTGCCATCGTGGATGCTGTGGAAGTGAGTGCTTGTCAAGGGTAATGGTTTGGTGCTTTGTAGCTGAGATGGGGTTGGTCTCTTTGGACAGTGCTGAACTTACCGCTTGGTGGAAGAGAAGGACATACTTGAGCTTGTCTGGCTCTGCTGCGGTGCCATTCAGGGTGCTGTGTTGGCGAGGCTGATTGGTTGTGATGGTGCCAGAACTGGTCTCGGTAGACTGGTTCTTGCCGTTCTTGTCAGCATCAGTATCCTCTACAGCTTCAAGGGGTTTTTCTGTGGCAGAAGATGGTACATTTGACGCTGTGTTAACATCTCTCGCTTTCAATACTGAGCTGTCTGTTTTCTTTGGTGGCCAGAAATGGTTCTGAATATCAGTCACAGTTGGGAGAGCGCTATTGGAAGTAGCATCTAAAGTTGTAGAGAGCGTAGCATCATCACTTAGCTTTTCACCCTTGGCGAGTGCTTCCTGCTTGCGACGCAAGGCAGGTGGTACGTAACTCATGGTGGAATAGGTTGCTGTGACAAGAATTGGCTTAGGCAACAGCGAGTGTAACCATGAACTTAGCGAATCTCGCGATAAATCAGCATCTGACGATGGCAGTGCGAGTGTTTGCAATGTTCTTGCGCAAAGCGAACCTATTTCGGCGGAACGGTTGCAAAGTGAAGGTGTGAAGGACGCCTTCAATTTCAGGCTGCCCGAGCGTGGTGCTCCAGGTAAGCGAGGCTATGTTTCAGCCTTATATCGTAATGACCGATCTGTGATGGCATTCGAGTTTCAGATTCGGTATTGCTGTCGCATGTTATTTTCCGTCCGTCAACGGTGATGAAATCTGTAAGCATTTGAAGGCTCTTTGTACACCGCCTCCTCGTCCTCTGCTCTAAGTCTTAAGCTGGACATACATTTCGGTAGGTCGCATCCGGACTCTCGTAATCGCCATGTTACACAGCCTCCCTGACAATCGCCTTCTTGTTTCCTTGCGACACGTACTGGTACCACCGCCAAGGCCGAGCTTCGTATGCAATTGCTCAGCAACACATCAGTAAATGACGCTGCCTTTTGCCATCGTAGGCTGCCACTTGAGACTCTCACAGATAAAGGCACTGGCTCTGCGCGTCGTGTAATCTCTGGTAGACTGAGCGAAAGCCTCATCCTGTAACCTTTGTGTCAGCACAAAGCATATCGCAGATCAAACCTTCTCTGGCAGAAAATGTGCTTCTAGTGATCTCGGATACGGAAAGGGAGCTGCCGAAATCTGCAGGTGCACGACTGTGTCAGATCCAGTTAGACCCTGAGCCCGAATCCTGGTCGATCTAGGCGTCTGGATATAAACATAGGGTCCGCCGCAATCCGCGACGCCCGCTTCCAGCATGGTAACCACAACAAACATGAAGAAGTTTATTGGCTCGATAAAGCGCAGCTCAGCATCTCGATCAAAAAGCAATGACAGTCGTAATGCCACTGTTCTTCAGCAACAGTCACTCCCTCAAGGCGACAACCCGGAAGCGGTAGTGGTACGAGAGGCATTCGCATTCTGTGAAGCTGGTGCCCCGAACTCAGGGAGTGCTGGCGATGAATACCTACATCTGCCCGCCATTGTCGATGCCACCGAGGCCAGTCCTTATGCCGCCCGAGAAGTCGCTGTCCAGGTGCAGCGGTATCTGTCCAAACAGAACTTCGAAAGAGGCTATGCTCAATACAATGCCATCATGCTCATGCGCATTCTGACCGACAACCCTGGTCGCGTCTTCACTCAGAACTTCGATAAGAACTTTATATCCACAATCAAAGCACTTCTGCGAGAATGCAAAGACTCGAGTGTACAGCAGATCATGCGCGAAACAATGGACTACTTCGAGGCAGAGAAGCTGAATGCCAACGACACACTGATGCCACTAATTGAAATGTGGAGGAAAGAAAAAGGAAGCTCGGCTAGGATGTACTCGTCAAGTGTAGGCATTCCTGAAACTGTCTTTGCAAGCCAACATGTTTCTCACCATTACCAGGGTTACCAGGGTCGTCCTCACCCCGGAGCTGCTCCTCATATGCCCCGCGAACATAGAGCGCCCCGGGGTCTCCCTCCTCCAGACGAGCTCGCTGCACGAATCGAAGAGGCGAAAACAAGCGCAAGACTGCTAGTCCAGATGGTCCAGTCAACACCACCCAACGAGCTCCTAGGCAACGAGCTTATCAAAGAGTTCGCCGAAAGAGCCAGACAAGCCCACAAGAGTATACAGCAGTACATGGCCTGCGAAAGTCCCGCACCAGACGAGAACACAATGCTCACCTTGATCGAAACAAGCGACCAGCTGAACATCTCCATGTCCAAACACCAAAGAGCAATGCTTCAAGCACGAAAATCGGCCGGTCTGGCCACACCCTCACCCCAACCCCCATCGAACCAGCAAGACCCCTTCTCAACCGCAGCAATGCAAAACGCCCTACCTCCCCACCAAGCTCCACTGCCCCAACAGCACGAGCAGCCCCGCTACAACCAATACGAATCGCACGACCTCTACAACAACGCAGCAGCCCGCGTCAGCCCCATAGAACAGAGCGACCACGCCTTCATGCCCCCACCAGGTCCTCCACCGTCGCAACGCCAACAACCACAGTCCACCACGCCACAACCAAATACCTACCCCCAGCCCTACGAACAACCCTACGACCAACACGACCCCTCCCCCGTCTCCCCACCCCGCACCCACGAACGCAGCAACTCAGCAGCCCAAGCCTACGGTGTCCCCGAAAACCCCTTCGCAGACGACAATGCCTGCACGGCCCCCACTGGACCTCCGCCTTCACAGAAACAGACACAGAGCCCGCCTCACTCACCACAATCCCGCCGACGCTCCCAAGACTCCTACTCCCTCTTCAACCGCGCCGCAGGGCAACTCCGTAGTCCAGACTCACCGCCACAATCTCGTTCGAATCGCCCTATCACGGCGGAGCTTGATGCGTCGAGTTACCCTGTTCCACCGGCCCAGGCAGATCGTGGTGCTGGTACTAGCAACGGTGTAGGAGAGACTAGACCGGGGTATAATGCTGGTTGGCAGCCTACGCCGAGTTTCATGCATAGACAGGAGAGCTCGGAGGCGCATATTACTATGAGTGGGGCTAGTCCGCCGGAGAGGAGGTGAGATGGGGCGAGCTAAGATGTTGCATAGGTTGAGAGCGGATGAGCGATTTTGTGCTATTCACCTATAGTATAGAATAGTAAATGTAGTTGCAAGCGAGCTAGCGAGCGTTGCATGGTTATAGGCATGTCTCTACTGTTCAGGGTGAGGCATGATAGATTGTGTCTACCATCCCTCGTAAGGACGGAAGTCTTATTCATGTAAATCCTCTTGTCGTTGTTGTAATGGAACTGCTTCTCACCAGACGAAGATGTTTTTGCTTGGACCTGCTGCTCTCCTTCTTAGCGTGGTACTACGAGCTAGGCCCGAAAATCAGGCAGTTACAGTGGGAAGCTGAGGACGGAAGATCAGTGACCATTGGTTTCGAGGGTAGCTTACATGACGCTTTGCAGCAGCGCTCATCGCCAAATGTCAAGAGGGCGCCTGTATCCGTGGATTGCCCTATTTGGTTTAGGGGAGGATGTGATCGAAATCGAGAATGGGTACTGATGGGTAGTTGCACTTGTGTCTGTACGAAGAGTAGAGTCAGTGGAAGCACAGCAGATGGAACATGGTGGTTTGTAGTCATCGCTAGGGAACGGAGTCTCATTATTTGATTGGTTATTTCATGATACTATGGCGTTATAGTGAGATGGACTCTAGCCTCATCAGTATGTTTTCGATGAATGCAACCCCAATCGCAATGCCATCCTCGTCGTAGAGGTCTGCTGAATTGGTGAACACATTGTCTGTATCTTTATCCAAGCATGCCAGGCTGGAGAGCACAACTTCGGTGTATGTGCGACCCATTTTGCTTGGGAGTTTCGTCTTGGCCATGTCTACGAGAAGGGCTTCGATGTCGTTCGCAACTTCTCTCTTGTTGTTCTTCTCCAGTAAATTTGCGATTGGGAGTGAAGTGCCTGGTCTGACTCCTGGGGTATACTCCACGAATGACGACCACAGGCCGATTTCGAGTAGGCAGACACCCAGGCTATAGATGTCATGTTGCATAGTGTAGTACTCTTGCGGTCGAAGCCCTTGACGCGATGGATGGCGGTAGATGTTGCGCTCCCATGCCATGTCGCTGACAAGACTAGAGCGGGCCTCGGATGGACGAAGGCTCTCAAAGCCTACTAGGTACGGGATGCTCTTCTCCTTGTTGGCGTCTTCCAGAACAATAATGGTTTCAGGTCGAATGTTCTTGTGAACAAAATCTGCTGCATGAAGGGATGTTAGTGCTTTGGCTAAGGACTTCGCTAGGTGGAACTTGGCGTCAAGGCTAGGTGAAGGCTGTGAAAGAAGACCTCGCAGTGACGATGGTGGACTATCTTGTGGCGGAAGACCAAATATGTACTGAAACTGCCGTGTTCGGCCATCATCTTCGTTGAGTCGAAGGACGCCGAGGCACTGTAGAAGACCGAGATTGGGTATTTCGGGTGATGACAGCAGCCTGGCCAGGCCTCGCACAAAGTTCATTGCTTGCCTCTGATCTGTGCCTTCTGGATAGGTAGTAGTGTCGAGGAGCACTTGCTTGCCTGTCTGCCTCATCGTCGAAAGGTTGAGGTTGGTTGGCTTCACGATGTCTCTACTGTCCGTAAGTAGCTCGGGCTGCACAAACAGCGACTTTTGATCCTGTTGCAAGGATTGGCGTTGTTGTACTAGCTCTCGGATCTGCTTGACCACAGTCACAGATTCGTCCTTGTGGTGCTCGTCAGCGCTGCCCACCAGAGTGTCGAACACCATCATGTTGCATACGGGCCAAAAGGTACCACGATGGATCGAAAGTACTATGCCATGATTCAAGATCGCCGACTACCTGCTTCAGCTGCTTTTCCAAAAGCGAGTATTTCAGCCTTTTTGGGAACTTGGCATCTATTGTCAAGTGAGACACATCAATCCCAGCGGCCAAATCTTGGCCACTCAAGTCAGCGAACTTGACGAGCGCTGTTTGCAAACGGATGTTTAGTCGACGAAAACATTCTTCTTGGAAGTCCTGGAGACGTGAATTTTGTGACTTGGGCAGATCACGAACAATTGTGATCTGAGTCGTGGTCTTCAGCCATATCCCTTCGATCTTGAGGATGAGGTCATTGAGACGTTCGTTTGCATGTTTGTACGCTTTGTATCTGAGAACAAGCTGCTCACCAGTCCTTTGATGAGCGAAACCATGTCAGTCGAGGAAGGAGAGAAGGAGCCAAGAGCAGCTAGGGAGCGCTTACTTTATGGCTGTTTCGGCAGCTTGCCAAATTGCAATACCCCCACTGATGCCATCCATGTTCTTTCGTGGGTATGTTTGGATATGCTTACTGTCTTTCTACATCTCGTTCATGAACAGCGCGACACTGTAAAGGAGAAGATCGTCACTTTCATGACCAAGCCCACTACGTCTGGCATTCCTGGACCCAGAAGGCGCTCCCATGGCGCGGGTTGATGGCCGTCCTCCGCTGCATTAGCTTGCATGCGCCTTTGCTGTCAACACGATGTGAATGGCTCGGTTCTATGTGGCAGATGGCACCCACCTCAGATACTCGAAGGCGCATACGAAAGACTCGGACGTGTTCACGTCCTCACTTCCCTGTTGTCTGCTTTTTTGTCCTGTGATCCTCATGTGTCTGCAATAGCTTTGCTCCGGCGCACTGCATGGCCAGTAGGGGAAGACTCATGGGCGACTGACAATGTCTACAAGGCTGAATGGCTTCCTCGAACTGACCTTCGAGCATGAGACTGGCGATGATCTCGTCGACCATTTCCATCTGACCACGGAAACCGACTCGAAAGGCGCTATACAGCATGTCAATGATCATGGTATTGAGTCATGGAGCAGAGAAAGCAGGCCCATCGGTACAGGTGGCTTTGGCACGGCCTGGCTCGAAAAAGAAGCAGGAGGAAAGACAAGAGTTGTCAAGGAGGTACGAAAAGTCATACCAAATATAAAGACAAGATACTGGGTTAGGGAGCTTTCAACTATGGCTCTGCTGTCCAAGAACAAAACGTGTTATCCGGAATTCTATGGCTGGTTCAAGATGAGTCGCACGTGTACATTGCTATGGAGCATTTCCCACTGGGTGATCTTACACACTGCGTAAAGAATGTGCTTCCTCAGGATCAAGCCGCTCTAGTGGTCGCACAAATCGTCGCTGCACTGGATATCATGCATCGCAGAAGAATCACACACCGAGATCTCAAACCTGCTAACGTGCTCGTTCGTCATCCGCCACCTCGATGGCAGGTTGCGGTGTCTGATTTCGGTGTCTCGAAGCGAGTACGGGGCGCCACAACGGTTCTGCATACTTCGTTTGAAGGAGACTTTATGGCTCCTGAGATTCTCGGTTTTGTAGACGACGAGACTTCAGGAGAATATACAAGCGCGGTTGATCTTTGGAGCTTGGGGTGTTTGGCTTATTGGTTGTTGAACGTGAGCATGCCAGTACCACGACGCCGAATGATGGCGCATTGCAACAGACCATGGGCAGATGTCGTCAAGAATTTTGATGCGCCTGGTATGGACGAAGTTAGCAAAGACTTCGTCCTTTCACTGCTCAGGCCCGAGCCGAAGCAAAGGATGTCAGCAACACAAGCTCGCGGACATACCTGGTTGAAGTCTGCTTGTACCGGTTCTGCAGGAACGGGGGAGTTATCGAAGTCAGGCCAAAATGGTGCACGACCGTTCAATGCCACGGACGTGAGCTGCATAGACCAGAGACATATCCAGACGTCTTCGGGAGAGCAACAGCTCACGAGGCCAGCAAAGACCGCCCCAGATCTACCAATATCTCCGGAAAGCACACCACAAGAGCCAATAATAACGCAGATTCTATCGGGAAAGCTAAGATCGTCTGTGGGATCTACCAAACGCGATAGCAGGCCGAACAACGCCGACCATAATACACCATCCGACGATGCGCCTACAACAGATGAACTCATGATTGCTGCAGCTGACGGTGGCGTGTCTCAGCCATTACGAGCACTAGATCTGAACATCAAGCAGCCTCGAACGAGGCACGAAGATAGTAGACGACATGCTTTGGCAGTAACCGGAGACGAGCGAGCCTTTCGACCTCGCGGAGACATCTGGGCGTCACCTGATCCCGCCGAATCCGATCGAGATGTCTTCGCTCATAAAGAACGACAAAGAGCCCTTCCAGGGATGATCGACAGCTACTCAAACACGCCAATGCCAGATCTCGATGAGAACCATTCTTCTGATGAGAAAGAGGCCGCGCGAAAGCTGTCTCGACAACGGGACGCCGTACGAAAGCGGATGATAGACCACATGATTAAATACGGCCATGAGGATGCAGTAAACAATCTCACACATCCTGAGACAGATATTGACTCCGACGCAGAAGAGTTCCGCAAGCCTAGACCAGGGACGGACCTCTTCCTGAGTGAGTCGGCTGATGAGCATATGAACGAGCGTCAGCAGGACGAAGCTAACTGGTTAAAAATTGCGCGTCGCAACGTCGCCGCACAGATGTCAATGTACGATAGCGGAATCATCGAAGACAAGGAACGGCCACGTGTCGGCAGATCTGAGAATCCTTTTCGGGGTCCCGGGGCCACTCCTTATCCGACACTGAAGCGGTCTAAGGAGTCGAAAACAGCTGGCGCTGTCGATTCCGGTCATAGTAACCAGAGAGACTACTATACCGACCTACCTCTTCCCTCCGCATCCATCAAGCATGAAAAGGAACGTCATTCCGTTCGGGAAACCCCATCGTCCGCCAACAGAACAGCCGACGAGTTCGAGCTGGAAGAAGATTCCATTTGTGGCACTGCTACCATCATCAGACAAATCTCCGCAGCTAGATGGGAACAGGAGCAAGAGGAGGCGAAACAGCTCAGGGAAGAGAAGATCGCAGAGCATCTTGAGCAACTCAAAAGAGATGAGGTTGCAGAGTGGAATGGGAGGGGAAGACAGAAGACCCGTACTGCAGCGCCGCAGCGCGACCGTGAACCCGGCCCTGCGGTCTCAAGAAGCAAGGTTTTGCTCAGCCCTGCTGTTCGATGCAAGGGCGATAAGTTATGGTCGTCGTGGAAAGACTATCGTTTCTACCTGAGAGACACGGAGCTCGCCGTATCGCACCTTCACAATCCTCGAGAACGTACATACATCAGGTACAAGGACATTCTCGAGTTGTTTCTCTCACCCAAACACGAGAGCCGCTTTGATATCAAGTGGGCGGATAGTGGGAAGGACGGCAACGATCAGTCCGGAGTTGTGAGGGGTCTCACTTGCGAGGTATCAAGTGGCGATATGAGACAATTGTGGTATGACAGTATCATGGCCAAACGGTCAGAGGCTTTGTTGGTGAAGTCGCCGGAATACCCTGGGCAACTCAGGCGTGACGGCGGCTACGCGTACTCGCTCCGGAATTCGGGTTACTAGGTTTGAGGTGACAAGCATTCCACATTGTGCTTCTGGATACATTGTCGTCCAGATTTGCAGCATCACGGCTTCACCGCCCCACCGAATCGCTATGACCTTGCCGTCGGATGCCCGCGGGTCAGGGTGCCGCTGAGCACCCTTCCAAGCCAGTACAAGAAAAACTGTGAACAGTCAAAAGGGTACACCAGGGGCTAAAGGTGACCACTTCTTGTTCTTTACGGTTTATAGCGATCTCAGTCTCATAATCCATGACAGGTTAGTGGTAAGGTCGATGGACCCGAGGGTGCTCACATAGCTACGTTGCCAACACTGATATGTGTGCCCACCATAGCAAGTTCCCTAGGTTCACGGTTTCAAGTAGGGCACGTTATCGACAGTGAGACGCAACATCCATGAGAAGACAGCGGTCGTGTTTAGGGTGTAGGCAGCTCATATGCATTAATTCGTTTGAGGAACGTGGAGCTAACTAGGTACTACCCAAACAGCATCTGCCCTGTCCTGATGGCTCTGCTACCAATATGCATCACAGATGCGATGCGCCATCTCCAGACATCCTTCAGCGTCCCAACGCCGATCCAATCACTTCCCAATTGAGTCTGTGCTCTTCTCCTGCCGCCCGTGACGCCAGAATAATAGTGGTATGAACAAGATAGTAAATAGGTGGATATACAAATGCGCATGTGGACGCGTGAATCGTAGTAGGAATTGCAGTCGCTTTCTGCTGCCGTGCTTGCTGAGTCGTCGGGCAGGTTTGCTCTGAGCTTCACATGACCACCTGGCACTTAATACCAACCTCCAAAAGCTCATTGATCGCTTCACCTTGTCTCCAGCACCTCAAAGATTCCATCCAATACCACAGGTGGCGCCACACCACCCGCCACATTCGTCGGCGGCGGCGTCTCCCCTCTCAACCTCCCCTCACTCACCCTCCGATCAAACACAGGCGTACTCGGACTTCCACTCCTCGCCCTCGTTGGCGTCCCACAAGCCGGCGTCGTCGGTCTAGGTTCTAGCATGCCGAGACCGATCCCTTCTATCCCGCTCGCTGACCGTTCAGCTTCGAGGGCCATGTCTATCGTGGATGGGTACCGTCTTATTCTGCCCAGTCCTGATCCGTGGGATGTGGTGGGTGATGGCGTCGAACCACCATAGCTGAAGGACGAGGATGGGGAAAAACTGGAAGAAGAGGGTGAGAGTTGTGATGAGGACGGTGTGTTGTTGTATAGAAACTCTGCTTCAAGCAGGTTCAGCAGATCTGAGACAGTAACGCCAGGCGGGAGATTAAACGTCGGTCTTGATATCCTCTTGTACGCTGGACTTTTCCTCCGAGACGTCGGTGTCTCAACTTCGAGTGTACCGTCCATCCCATCTTGCATACTCTGTTGTCTCTGCTGCCGTACACTCGGGGCACGGAACATAGTCTGTAAGCTGAGACGTATCCGCTGAGACTTGCTCATCGATCGTTCCATTGTTGGCCGCTGCATGTTTGCTCGTGCGGCGGTGAGGGAGTAGGATGGATTTGGTGTCTCGATTGCTGAGATTGCTTGTCCGACGGCCATGTTTTGGGGTGCGGTGTGGTTCATTTCTTGGATTAGGTAGGTGAGTTGGTGTTCGTCTAGATCTGCCAGCAGATCGTAGAGGGAGGAGACGGAGGATTTGGATTGGTGATTAGGTGTGTGGGTGTGTGATTGGTGATGTGAGGTTGACGGGGGAGGAGTGGTTATGTAAGAAGTGAAGGATGAGGTTTCCATGGCTGGCGGAGCTCGTGTCTCGGTGGTATTTCGATGTTGTCTGGTGATGCAGGTACTGTAGGGCGCTATTGGTACAACGAGGGATGGAATGGAGGGGATTAATGATTGTGTTGGGCTGGAGCTGCTGCTGGAACGAGGGTTGTTCCTGGCGAGTCAAATGAATGAGTGAAACTGTCACACCTTTGAGTTATGCGGAGGACAAGGACCAAATGAATGTTTCTGAAACAAGATTTCAAGCTATGAATATGCAGTTCAGCCCAGGATATTGTATGCAAGGTACAAGGAATGAAGAACTGAAGGAAACGAATTGTAGCAAAGTAGTTCATCTAACGTCAGAAGTGCACAAAGTATCTCAGGCACAAGTGGAGTGCTACCGGTCGTCCTAGGTTCAATAAGCTCAAAGCTAGGTCTGTAACAGAGTTAGCTGGTATGGCTAGCTGGAGGTGTGACAAGACCAGGGCTCCCGGTCGGATCAGGCGTGCTCCAAGAAGGTCGATCAGGGATGGTTTTCACATGCACCCCACCTTGCACCAATCGCGCGTGGTCAATTTTTGTGAAATAGCACCGGTGAGATGTTAGAACAACAAGGCGTAAAGCTAACAACTTTCTCGACGCGAACATGTTCAAACCGACAAGCAACAAGCATGACCGGTTATCCTTGAGTCGATGTGATGAAACTCATTTCATGTAAGACAAAACTATGTATATCCTGCCAGGCATGTACCGTATCACAATAACTCATCTCACGTTCCCTTACATCCACCCTCCCGAGGTCGATCATGTAAGAGACCGCTCCGCTGTCATTTCGAATCCTATCCATGTCGCGTTACATTGCTCGAGCAAAGTACGCACGTACGTACGACAAACACAACCTCACCACGCCCTCCTGCATCTCAACATATATGATCACCACCGCAAAATGCACGATCTGTATCAACGAGCTCAAAAGGCCAGCGATTTGCATCTTCAGGGGAAAACCATGTTTCGAGTGTGCTGCATGAACCTTGCTACCCCGTTCCTCGGCTAAACATGAAAACAAGCGAGCCTTCAGAGACGCGTTTAACAACTCTCATACGTGTTTGTTGACGAATTACCAAACACAAGTCGATGCGTGCAAAATTACGCAAGAACGGTTGGGACATGTGCCTGCCGCTTCTGCTGCATTCGAGGTACGCCTGCAGATACACAGTTGTTTGCTTACGGAGTACGTGGTAGACAGCATCGACAGCCGACGCGTGTCACGACGTACCTACACACCATTACAGTAATGATGCACAAACTCGACCCGCCTGAGGCGCGCTCGAGATTCACCCACGCCGATCCACGATGATCTCTGTAGGCCGCCGAAACGTGCCAGGTGTCGTGCAACGTATACGTACAGTACATCCAGGGTATCACATCACGAACCATGACAGGTGAGTACTCAATGCATTGACACGAGAAAAACCTGGAATAGAACTCATGAAATTATGGCCACTTACGGACCAAATCGTCTATAACCCACACCAGTCTCCAACAGACACAAAAAACATGGTGTACATCGCTGTACCCCTTCGATATCGCTCATATACAGTCACAGTCATAACGCCGTCGCTATGCAGATGTCCTCCCGGTCGACCATCCATCGATGGGTACGTACCTCGCACACCGTTGGCCCTTCAAAATCTCAATGCCTCTTGCCCGTGCCTTGAAATAGTCTAACCCGCTTCTGCTTGTGCTTGTTAATCACTGTACGCCATGCAACCATACACATAAATCATTCTTGCTCAGACCCTCTCATCGTATTCGTCCCATCCGATCTCCTCATAGTATTAGACCTCCTCGTCGTAAAGCTCCTTCTCAAACTTTCTCCCCAAGCTGACATGTCGAAACTCTCCATTACTCCCTGCGCACTCACACCACTGCTCTGTCTGCTGTGACCGCCCAACGTGGGCGTCATCGGCGGTGATCGTTCCCTACCGTGATAGGATGTATCTACCGACGACAGATGCCGCGGCGACGCGACAGGACTCGACCCAGGAGAAGCACTTCTCGCCGATCTGTCGCTCAGGGTCGAGGGATTCCGGGATAGGTTTGTGTTTATCCTAGGTACCTCCGGTGTCACTTTCCTAGGTGAAAGGGGTGCCGTTTCTGTAAAATCTCTTGCCAGAGCCTCTTCGCTCGCATTAGGGCTCTCTTCTGGATCTTCAATGAAGATCTCGGGGATAGGCATTTGAGGTGGTGCATCGACGCGTGAATCTCTTCTTGCTGCTTGATGTTTCTTGAACTTTCTCTTCCAATGTAGTGTGTCAAAGAACTTGATGACAGTATTCCGGCGTATGGTTTCCTGAACTCGTTGAATCCGTGCTCGCCGTCGCAAGAACTCCTCAAGTCGCAGACTCTTGCTGTCGCTGATGACATTGTAATGTGCTAGGATCATCAGACAGGACGTGAAAGAGATACCTTTCTCGGGATCAGCGGAGAGCAGCATCTCTTGGTAGAAGATCTCCATCTGTGTTCTTCGAGCCCGAATCTCGTCCTGTGGGATTGCGTTGAGTCGCGCATTCAACATATCGAGGTCAATACCTGCAACGATGCGTCTGTTCGCTGAAGAGTCGCCGGGTTGTACTGAGCAGTCGTCGACAAGATTCCTTACCGTAAAATCGCCGTCATAGATACGCATTGAAAAGGGACCGGAAAGCTCTCCCAGCAGACGTGGAAAGGTCTCTTTCGAGATGTAACCTGTACCCTTCGGATCGAACTCAGCCCAAGCTGTTTTGAATCGGCGGATCTCTTCACGACCAACGATACTCAGACCTCCACTGCGTTGATACACATATGAGAAGCTCTCGAAGATCAACGAGACAAACAACGACACGAAGATGTACATGCTGATCAAATTCCATGCAACGAACAATCCTCGAGCCCATCCTTCGCTTCCACAATCGCCATCGAAGAAGGTGTCTCCAATCACACAGAATGGTGGTTGGATCTGTGCGTAATCTTCCATCAAGGAATTCCAACCTTCGCCAATACTCATCCTGAACAAGAGAATCAAGGCCTTTGGCACGTTTCGAAAGTTTACATTGCCAGTTTCATTGGCCCCAAATCTTGTCAAGGAGAAAGCTTGAGTCAATGCGATGGCGAATACTAAGAACAGCACAAACCATGTTGCCAGTAGATTTGCTATCAGTGGAAGTGAAGCAGCTGCTGTTTTGAAGAGCTGATCCAGTTGGTTGTTTCGCGGAATAAGCATGAATGGGATCGAGACCAGGAACAGCTTATGTAACTGCTCGATTATCCGATTCTGTACGCTTCCGATAGCCATGAGGGAAGTGATGAAAGCGCCGAACACTGCCGGAACAGAGAACAGATCCCAAGAGCTGCGGCGGAATCTGTCCCAGGTTAAGCCGGTAATCCTAATGGCGATGTTGGTCATGAATACCAGCTCGAAGAGAATGAATATAGCGGATCTGACATACTCCCACCACAAGGGTTCTGGGTAATACTCCACGACTAGAAGTGCTAGGTGCAGGAGTAATATAGTAGTGATGAATCGAGGGTATCTGCCTCGCTTCTTGGAAGCGATCGTGTAGCACCATCTCTGTACTCTTCCAGTCTTGTCAGTGAGTGACTTCTTTGCCGGTGTAATCTGTTTGAGAAGCTTTCGCAATTCCAGCCAGGATCGTTGGTCGGCAGTAAGATATGCAACTCCTGTCTGCTCCGTATAATTGCGCATGAAGACGGATATGAACAGCGTCAGGACGAAGACGGCTCCAAGCAAGTTGAACACAATGAAGTAGACGGCATTGCCCTGAGCTGAGAAATCCTGAGGCTGACGACCGAAACCTGTCACCGCCATACCGCTCTGCATTACACCTGTCCAGCCTTCTTGGGAGACGATCTGGAACAGGATGAACAAAGCACTAGCAAAGTCGTCAAAGCTGTACGACGGATTTGATACTACCCTCGGCGCAAGGACGGGCCAGTTGTAAATCGTGTTGTTGTACTCATTAACACAGTTTGACAGGATGCCCTCGAAATTGCCATCATTGCATGACTCGAACTTGCCGTTGAAGAGATTCAGTCCCAAGATGCCAAAAGGAATGAGCAAACTCATCGAAACAAATGCTGCAGACAGAACTTTGTAACCACCGACAACGATGACCGAATGGAATGTGTCCCGGGCGCTGTCACTGATGTTGAGCAGTCTCAATGCTCTCAAGGCTTTGAACGCGCCCACACCTCTGGTAATTGAGTCTTCTTGTGCTAGTGTTGTAAAGACGCTAATCCACAGACTGATCAACACGATCATATCGATGAGACCCCAGATACTTCTGAAGAAGGCATTGGGTGTGTAGAAAAAGCCATCAGCAATGATCTTGACCAGAGCTTCAACTGTAAAGATGATAGCGAACCCCATGTCGGTCCAGACCAGCCAGTTGTTGTATCGGTCGTGGGCCATGAAATGCTGCTTCTGGTAGAGGGGTGTGGTCACGCACGCAATGACCACCATGGCTGCAATGGCTGCGTACGTGAAGGCTGAGAACGCGTACCAGGCAGGTTTCCAAGGCATGACGCCCTCGACACGATCATCACCACGAGATGGACCGACAATATACTGACATATTCTCCGGACAGGGTTGCCTGGTTTGAAGATGAACAGTGAGACGTTGTACTTCGGGTGACGTGTAAGGTATTGTCGCTGTGCTCGACGGCGGTGCTCGGTCGTTGAGGCGACTTGCTTGGCCATGGCCCGAGCGTCGAATTCTTCGTTGGCCCGAATCGAAATGTGGTGTGAATAGAAGGGGTTGGGATCTTTCTGACTGTAGCCACTGATTTTAGCCCACATCTTCGCAAAGAAGCCAGGAGCGACTGTTGCCATGGGCAAATTCGAGAGCTGGGTAGAGGCAGGCCTCGGTTTGTTGCCTTGTGCTTGTTCCTCGAGAAAGTCCGTTACGACAGCATCTTTAAGCAGCTGTTCCATAGTAGCACCACCGTACTCTAGGGCATCTCGATGACGGAGTGAATCACGGCCCATCTTGAACATTGATGAGAGGGCAAGGTTGCCTCCTGCGGTACCGTGCATTTCCTTCTGTTTGAGAAATGCTTTCATTTGCTGCAAGCGCTTCTCGTCCTCGGACACGTCAAAACTTTCTTGGATAACTGCAATAAACATATTGAGAACAATCAAGTTGGCCATGATGAACCATAAGATGCAGAACGCTGCCCCTAACCATGCCGTATCCCACCTAAGGTTAAATTGTGTCACGTTGTAGAGGGTGGTTGTCCAATTCTCGCTCGAGAAGATGATGTACATACCAATGAAGGAGTTCCAAATGTCGAAGAACTGTACCTGTATCGAATTGCCCGCAGCATCTTCAGGCGGTATGTCGCCTCGGAACATCTGCGAGGCCAGGATTGCGGCCAGAAAGGTGAATAGAAAGACAAAGACGATGAGATTCAGAAGACCAATTGCATTGCCAAACACAAGCATAATCAACTCCCGGGTGACAGAGACAGCTAGAACCACTCGGTAGACACGAGCAATCTGGAACACTGTGAGCCAGGCATATGCCTCGCCAGAGCTGCGGATTGACGGTATCTGGGTAATGGTCGTGACGATAGCCAGGAGGAGATCTGTGCAGTTCTGCCGGCTGCTGAAGAAATGCCGCCAATCGCAGGCAAAGCGTACGATGATCTCGAGCAGGAGCAGAAAAGTCACCACTGTTTCGGTGTTCATGATGAAGGTCTCCCTCCAGTCGCTCATCGACGCGCTTCGAAGGCACATTACTATGAGGTCGAACGTGATGACCACGATCCAGAACGGTTTTGTCTTTGCAAACATTGCTTTCAGCTTGTTCACGCGAGTCGGGCTGACATCCTCCTCAGGCTCCAGCTCGTCTGTTTCGGCGGTCGTGAACGCGCTCTGCTTGCTCTCTTCTCGAATGATTTGAAAGCATGAAGTAATGATCGCGATCAGCAAGTTGACAAGCCACAAACTCAGCACAACAATGCCAACAGCGAAATAAAGCGCTGATATGAGATAGTCCGAGTCGACGAGGTAATACATCAGGTCGCTCCATGTATTCGAGCTAATGATCACGAAAACCAGCTCCATGGATTGAGCAATGTTGTCGAAGCTGACTGTACCATTGTACGGATTGAGTTCGTTCTCGACACATAACGAGTTGATAGGGCATAGGTATCCCTTTGCCTCCGTCTGACCGTTTGGTGAGCCATCCGCCTTTAGCCATGGCATGGGTCCACCCGTAGCATTGAGATAGCCGCCGCAGAATTGTATGTTCTCAGGTGCCAGGTTCATCGAATAGTTCTGACCAGTTCCATCATCACCAACCCAGACGCACGTCCTTTTGAGGCTCGACTTGAAACTCTGTACCCCAACAATGCCGAAGATCAGCCAGAAGAAACCGATAAGGAAAGCAATGTTGACAAGCAAAGGCGCGGCTTTCTTCAAACTCCTCAGAATGATTGTCGTACCCCCTGTCAGGCCTAGCAGCCTCAATATTCGTAGACAGCTCAACATATTGAAGATGTAGACATGATAGCGTGTATCGATGCCTCCAAGCTGCATCACAAACGAAATCCAGTACGCGATGACTGCAATGAAGTCCAGACGATTGAAAGAATGTCTCAGAAAAGCTCTTTTTGCCAAACGAACCCGCTGCTTCTGCCGCGAATGGCCAGGTCCTTGTTCAGTTGGCATCCCTGTGAAGGCACGCACAATGGAAGGTTGAAAATCGATGCTCGCTCGCCGCTGGGGTTTAGCATCCGGTTTGTCGTACATTGTGAAATAGGAGCCGAGCTTGGATTTGACACCCGCTCCAAGACCTCGACTGCGATCAAGACTGCTGTAGTCTGTGGCATTGACAATAAAACCAGAGACGATTACCCTCACAATGACTTCGATCGTGTATACACAAAACAGACCGAAGATAGCATAATCAAAGAGTGAGCGACCCCATTGACGAGATTCTGCCTGCATATATTGCGCATCTGCTGCGGCATTGACCGCAAGCAGGACGGTCTGAGCAACAATGAGTACCAGAATGATAGGCTCGGTCGCAGGATGGGTCAAAACTTCCAACAGCCATTTTCTGAGTGCATTTTCGGGACCGAATATGCCTAGCGACTTACCCTTTAGCGGGTTGATGTGGTGAATTTGTGGTGCGGGAAATGCAGGTGGCGGTCCACTTGCTGAGAGCTTCTCGCTGGGCGAAGTTTCGCCAAGTTGATCTCCAGGAGTATCTGGTCCGGCTTCAACATCTTCAGATTGCTGCTTCGTTGTGCTCGTTCGACGTGTACGTCGGATAGTAGACTTTCTCCGTATGTTCTGCTCGACCATTTCAGAGTCATTACTAATATTGACGACTCGCTCAGAAATTCCTCGAAAAATGGAGCCAGCTCTGGCCAAAGGTGACGGAGAAGGCGACCGAGACCGGCTCCGTTCAGAACTACGACGGCCTTCAGAAGACAGACGCAATATGCCACTGCTAGCACTTGGACGCCGTGCGGGTCCCACGCCCGTATTGAGAGTTGGCAAGTCATCGCCTAGATGTGATGCTCGCGGACTCCTACTGTTCCTCGATGGTTCTGTCAAGAATTGTACACTGCTTCTCTTGGATTGTCTGTCGTGTCTCTGACCAGAATCGCTTCCCGACGGATCTCTCATTGCCGAGCGCAGACCAGTATTTGATGTAAGAGGAGTAAGGTCGTCATCGTCTTGTGGGGACAGCACATTGAGATTCTCGGTTGGCTGTTTGACGAAGTCTCTTTCGATGGACGTCGTTCGTGGATCTAACGAGATAGTTGGCCCTTCAAAAGACAAGCCGACATGTGCGCTGGCAAATGCATGCGCGTCCTCTGGTGAGTCGAAGTGGTCGTAATTGGACGGACTCGGCAATGGCGGCTCTACCCTACCGTCGACAGGAGAGTCTGTGGTTATGGGTAAATATTGCCTGCGCGCAAGTATAGATGGTGTGCGACCGTGGCCAATGCTGAATCTACTGGAATGCTGGTTCCTGGAGGCTTGACGCGAATGGCCGGCAGTCGCATCTGGAGGCCTCGAGAGGGTTCTCAGCGGTATCGACTGAGGTGCTGGGTTATCCGGGGAAGGACTACGGCGTGAAGCCATGGTGGGCTCCGGGTCGCTCCTGCCTCGTGTCGCGTATGTTCATGCTAGCTACCTCGACATCCTGTTGGGATTTACAACGGTTGACCCTTCACGGTTTCGAGTGTTCTATGTGCTGTATCGTGATGGTGCATCCAATTCGTTTTCGTTAAGTGCAATGATCGTCAAAAGGTTGTACAAAGAATGGCAGCAGAATCGTTCGTCGTTGTTGATGGAAGTAGCGATCGTCAATAGCAGCACAGAATCATGAAACGTCAACGCAATACTTCACAAATGCTCGAGATGTTGAGGAATATGTCCAGAGTGCAGTAGTAAAACGTAGCGACGACATCTGCAGCACATGCGAAGCATCCTTGAAGCCCTTGTCTGGCCGCTATGGTGCAAGGATCCAAGTTAAACTATTTCCAGCTGACTGGTGTTGGACCCTGACGTGGCCGCGGGTGGGTAATCTTATGGGGCTGAGCCGGCCGACGTCAAGCTATTCTGACTGTGGTAAAGCCCCGGATCTTGCAGAGAAATTGGGTCAAAGTAAGGCTGACTTCAAAGTCCTTCAGTCTTTAGGAAATATATTGCAGTCTTGCCCGTTCAAGCACCATAGCCCCAGCGAATGACAAACTGGCCGCTTATATGCATTTCAAGAGCACGCCAGTACTCTGTAAAGAGCCATTGCGAAAGGAGCACTAATGGGTGTATTGATGTCGACTCAGAAGCATATGAGACTCCTATGAAGTCTTGGTTTCGTGTCTCCGGAGCACACCAGTCCTCCTTACTTGTGCATACCTCCGGCCACGTCGATACCCTGGGCGGAGAACAGTTCCGCAGTTATCTCAATGCGGTTGCTCTACAGGATAGTTATGCTTTTGCGCACTAGTACCACGTTTCTGAGGAACGAATAAGTACGTTGGCTAAGCTTCTGGCTGTTGCAGTATCATCTCCTCTTCGACCGATACCTTTGCATGCTGCTAACTCGTTTCCATATTGTCGTCGTCTTCTCCATCCTCCACCGACTCCTTCACACCGTTGAGGAAGGCCTCTACAGCTTCCCCTCCACCCAATGGCACGCCACCTCTCCGCATATAGCCACCATTCTGTAACGGCACATTCAGTGCTTCACCAATGCTAGGCAGACCTCCATCTCGCAAGGCGAAAGTCAAGCTCGCCAAACTTTGCGAGAACTGTGGCGACCTCAGAACCCGCTTCACCAGGTCTTTCTTCTGATTCAGGTTTAGCGTCACTGATGCACCGTCGTCGTCATCATCTCTAGCGAGCGATGCGAGGTTAGGAGGCAGAAATTGCAGCACTTCATCAAGTGTACTTTCCGATGCTGTATCTATCCATGCTACTGTCGACGCTGGCGTCAACAGGTCCTGTAATGTCGTGAAAAGTTTCTGTTGTGTACCCTGACCACTCTGTGCGCCCTGCCGACTTTGGGCTCCTGCCGAACCAGGCATAGATCTGATAAAGTTCTGTATTATGCTTTGGGCATCCATAGCACCCCCTGAGCTGGTTCAAATGTTAGCATGCTGCAGAGGCGGGACCAGTATATTGCATACTTAGGGGCTTGTAACCTACGCTCTTCCCCCATCTGCGCCGCCCTCTCTGGCATCTTCTCCCTCGTCGCGAATGTCCCGGCCTGCGGCTCCTGGGGCTGCTCCACTGCTCCCGTGACCTTCGACATCTTCCATGGTGGCATCATCATCGTCGTTAGGAGGGTGGCCGGAGCGCATCTCTGCCACAGCTTGCTGTACATCGACTTCTTCCCCTTGCAACAGGCTGTTGACCACTTCACCAATCTTCAAATCTCGTGCGCTGAAATGCGAAGAGTCGCCGCTCGATGATTGACTCTTCGACTGCAGCCAGAACAGATGTCTTTGCGAGCTTGAAGAGAACTTCAGTACAAATACTCGACCGTTGACCTGCTTCTTCTGGTATGGAATGAATGTGCCATCGCTTGGAAACATGATCAGGTCGATTTCTGGGTTGTCAAGAGATGCCGACCGTGGTCGCCAGCAGAAATGCATGAGGTCTTCTTCCGAATATAGGTAGACATATCCAGGTGTGGGTTGAGGTCTGACTTTGCCTGTTGATTCCTGCAGTGACCGGTCAACGGAGCCAACTGAGCCAACTGCGAGCACTTACGTCCAGGTCGCAGAGCCCTGCTTTGAATGTAATAACTGGTGCGATGGACATGTTAATGAATAGTGTCAGAGGTTCGGAGAGGCTAAGGTTTGTAAAGGGCGATTGATTCAACTCAAGAAAAGGTAAAGTAGGCGTTACGATGTACTGTAGATGCGGCGAATGGACTTCTGATCTAAGGCAATTGACGCCAGTTTATAGTATGATGAAGTTACGTATCGTGCCTGCGACCTGGTGCTCTCCCAAAAGTTCAGCCAATCGGTGCGGGAAGGCGCACACTAACCAGATTCATCAGGCATCAAATCAGGCACTAGGAAAAGGCATATCAAGCAAACAGGCCAAGCAATCTGCGGAAACACACAACGCTGGCTGTTAGCCGATCACTGACCTCCGCGCACAGCGACTCAACAAATACCACAAGTCTTTCCTCACACTCGTCCTGAGTATACTTCGCTGTCGGGACTGTTCATTGCAATCAAACACCCGTCAAGATGTCTTCCGCCGACGCCAACTCCTCCACCACCAAGAAGTTTGGCAAAGGCGAGAGGACGATCCCACACCACAGCCAGAAGGCTTCTCGATTCTACCCAGCCTACGACGAGCCGCAGAAGAAGAAGGTACGTGCGGCACTTGCGCTGGAAGACAATGCGCTCTCCCGACGCAAGAGGACTAGTTGGAGGCCATGGACTAACATTGCGTGCAGACTCGAAAGTCGATCAAGCCCACCAAGTACCGGGAGTCTCTTCAGCCTGGCGCCGTTCTCATCCTCCTCGCTGGCCGATTCCGAGGCAAGCGAGTAGTCCTCCTCAAGCACCTCGATCAGGGAACACTTTTGGTGACAGGTCCATTCAAGGTCAACGGTGTACCGCTCAGGAGGGTGAACGCACGCTATGTCATTGCCACATCGACTAAGGTCGATCTGAGTGGTGTTGAAAGCTCGACGTTAGACAAGGTCTCCAAGCCAGAGTACTTTGTACGAGAGAAGAAGTCCAAGTCGGAGAAGAGCGAGGAGGCTTTCTTCAAGCAGGGAGAGAAGCCAGAGGTACGTACATTGCAAGAGTGTGACGACCTAGCAACTGACAGATTTTGCAGGCAAAGAAGCCAACCTCCGCCCGTGCATCCGATCAGAAATCCATTGACAAGCCAATCCTTGCCGCCATCAAGAAGCAAGACATGCTCGCAAGCTACCTTGCCTCCAACTTCAGCCTGAGACACGGCCAGCGACCACACGAGATGAAGTTTTAAGTTATGAATACGGGGAATAGACGGAGGATGTTGTGGCAGTCGATAACGATGTGTTTACCATTTGCGGCACTGGGGGATCAAAGCGAAGCAAAGAGTTGTGTTACACATGATATCTCTCGAGGACCACTTCTGTCCGATGACGAGAGAGAGTTGGCCTCAGCATTGCGTCGAGGTCCATAGGCCGGCTGCATTAATGCGCAAGAGGTTACTACATGTTCAAGCCATGCATGACACAATGGCTACTGAAGAAGCTTATGACTTGAGCTTGGATCAATGTCAATGAGAAATTTACAATTTCAAAACAACACCTGCCTGCCCGATTTGTGCTACGTCGGAAACATGCGATGGCTGATACTGGCAGGTACTGACATAGCAGGCTAACACGATGGTGCGGCGAAGATGGAACGGAAAGAGCGGCGTCGACGAGGACATGGTACCAGATGCGCGTTCTACCTATGACCCATCCTACGACGAGACACCGGCACCAAACTAGTCGAATATCTTTGTCTCCTGCCCTTAATCAGAATCGCTATCGCTGCGAGTCCTCCTCGTGCGCCTCCGCGATCTTGTTCCCACATGAGCACTACCATTTCGACCACCAGCGGCATTCTTGACCTGCGCAACACCTCGACCCGCCTGCTTCATCACCTTTCCCTGCACGTCCGACTCTTCTACCTCATCCATGATGTCATCTGTTGCATCGGTCCCGATACTGGTCCCCGCTAGCCAGTCGCACAGTCCCCAAGTACCGAAGTTTCCTCTCCCACCAGTCAAGCAGTGAACCTCATTCCTTCTCGCAATACCACCCAGAATGAAATGCGTTGGCAACCTGGCGTAACCACAATGTGTGAATGTCTCCTCCATGCTGACAATGGCTAGGTACAAGATGAATGTTAGCGCATGAAACCGCCAGTACATGGCTGGCAAGTACATCGGCAGAACCACTTTCAACAGATAGATCAGCGGATGATCATAAGTCGGGCTTAATGGGAAAGGTGCCTTGACAGCTTTGTGGTACCACGACCCATGCATCGCTGAAAGGTCCCTCACAATTGCATTCGCTGGGCGGGCTCCACCATGCAGCAGATATCGATGCACGACCCAAGTAAGCACATCTCTGGCTACCAAGCCTTTCAGCAGATCCTTGACGATACCCCATGGCAAAGGCAACGTCGTGGTAACTCTCAGCGCAGCAGGTCGACCCAACTGCATCGTCAACAGCCACTCCAGCAAACCCTGCACCATAACTCCAAACACCACGTTGAACACACTCCAACCCAAGATCCGCGCAAACTTGAATACACTCTTTCTCCTCGTATCCTTCAGCGGCAGCGCATCATCACCCAAGCTCTTGAACGACGCGCTCACCCCAGGAAACAGGACATCCACCAGCAACATCGCACCACTCGGCAACAGATAGAACAAGAACTTCACAGCCAAGCTTCCAACAACCTCCACCCGAAGCGGATGATGCGACAGAACCAGCGTGCTCCATGTCAGGTAGAAGAACAGCAGGTTCAAGCTCGTGCTGTACGATGTCATGGTCGGTATCAGCAGGAAAGAGAGAAACGGCAACCCCATGATGGCATCGGTCGTATGTCGCAAGACGCTGTATGTGCTTGAGAATGGCGAGGTGACAGTATCGAACATGCTTCGCGCCACGGATGGCGGAGGTGGACATGCGACCGCATTGGGGAGGTAGGAGGAGACACTGGAGGGGAGGTAGCAGGAGGGGTTGAAGTCGGCGAGCGCGACCATTTTGTGCTTATGTACGAGTCGCACTTTGTATGTACAGAGTTGTGTGTGCTTCGAGAGTCTCTATGTAAGTATTGGCATAGTACGTGACAAGCAGCGCATTGCGACAGCTGCGCAAGGCAGAAGAAGCAGCATGGCAGTGACCGCTCGCTTCCAGCTCAAGCGACAAACGTGGTGAAACAGGTTGGCTAAAGTTGTGCATGTGAAGAGCCGAAGATAGCGGCTGATTGACGTCAGAGATGGCGCTTGGCTTCTTTCTGCTCGACCCTACCGGCAACAATCGCAGCAGTCTAGCCGAGTGTGGAAGCAGGAACGACGAGGTGGAAGTTTATGAAGCTCTTGCTTTCGCCCGACTACAGCTTGTTGTCTGATAGCATGCCCATCTACTGAGAAGTGTGATCGTTTCGAGGGTTATGGACAATCAATATGCAACATCCTAGGAATCGTAGTCCGGCCTCGGACAAATTTGACATGGGCCTCGCTAAGCTGAAAGAATCAGATCCGCGTCGTGAAACATTTTTATTCAGGAACTATGGTCTGCCAGGTGATCCTTGGATGCCACGCAGAGCAGCGACATGTTCATGAGTATCGTGATCATCTTGATCATCAAATTGCTGTCTCGATACTGCTGCTGACAACTATTGAATACGGCTTTTCTGTTGACAGACCATGCTACGAACTTCCTACTACAGTGAACATCGCATTGAACCACCGCCATGACTACCAGGCCATCCTACGCTGCCATAGCGCAGCACGCATCTTTCGAGCACAAGCGACTTCAGTTGTCCGACAAGTCTATTCGGTTGTTCCAGATTCACCCAGGTGCTGAGCATGAACCGATCAGTCTCAGAATGACCCAGTTCTCAACCTATGGACGCCCCAAGTACAAGGCGGTCTCCTACACTTGGGGAGATACAGCAGATATCAGACGGATACTGTTCAACGGAAAAGCATTTGCTCTTCATGTCAACTTGTGGCAGTTACTCCATCACCTTAGGGCCACAGGACAGACATCTTTCTTCTGGGCAGATGCACTTTGCATAAACCAGTTCAATCTGAGAGAGCGCAATTTTCACGTACAGTTGATGGGCAAAATCTATGAGAAAGCCGAATCCGTGGTTGTCTGGCTGGGCACTCCTTCCGTGGACAGGACCGAGATCCGTGCTATGGATTTCGTAGAGGAGATCGCAGCTTATCGCAAGAAGCACTCCGATACCATGTCCATCAAGGCGTACTTCAGGCCCGACTTGCAGCATCGCTGGGAAACACTGCTCCGGATGTGCAAGCCTGCAGACCCTGGTGCGTATTGGAACAGAACTTGGGTCATTCAAGAGTTTCTCTTCGCGCAAGCTGTGGAAGTCTTTGCTGGCAAACGAAAATTGGAATGGAAGGATTTCGAGGACTTGATTGAGTTCTTGAGACGAGAGCCTGTCCTAGGGAGTCGTCCTGTAGTCTCGCAGATTCTGCAAAGCCGTACAGCTCGGTTGACATTGCGGCGCAAGGCTGGCAGTCAGTCGAGTCTACACGAGCTACTGCAGGAGTACAGCGATTCGGCCTGCACGGAACGTCGCGACAAGGTCTATGGCATTCTAGGTCTTGCGAGTGATTGCATCGAAGACCCTGAGCCTGGTCAATCGAGAGGTATCCAGCCGGACTACGGAAAGCATATCGTTGATGTCTATCTAGAAGCACTCGATTGCATAAAAGCATCACTTCCTTCGGACAGAGTGGTTCCTGCTGCAGCACTTCTCATTCTCCAGGCCCTCCACATCCGGCACAATGACCTCTCGGAATTCATTGGAAACTTGTCCTCCACAAGCGCGCCCGAGTCGTTGCCCATGCATCGCCTAATGATCACCCCAGAATATGTCTCGCCGGCCATCAAGATCTGGTCCTGGAGAAGCGTGAGAGATCTGCAACAAAAATTGGAAGGAGAAGACTGGGGACAATATATCGGGTACCAGATCCAAAAGGCAGCCTCGAGCACTTCTCTCGCACCTGCCAGACACAGACTGCGCCGGTCGTCCTCAAACACGAAGATCGTCCATTCTGCACTTCCGCCAGACTTCATCTCGAACATGATCGAAGCTGCAAATCTCTGCACAGATCTAGCGTCGCTTCACAACTACCCTGGTAATCATGACCTGGAAGTGCCGCTAGACCATGTACCGCTGCACATTCAGGACAAAGCCGAATATGACAACACTAATCGTCAAAAGCCTCCGGTCATCCTCGAACAAGACCCTGATACTGAAGTCCTACGGCTAGGCTTTGCATGCACGAATGTGCAACGCGGCGATTTCATAATTCAGCTCAAAGGCTTAGACACAACGCTCATTGTACGCAAGGTCTGGCACGAGTTTCGACTAGTGGGAAGAGCAATGATGGTTAAGCATGCCAACCTCGAGCATGAAGAGCCGGTCGATCCAATCTGCGATGCAAATGTTTGGACTTCTCATTGCTGGCGTTCACGCAACCCTGAGTCTGTGCGATTCGACACCGACGCATTGTCCTTGGCGGAATTGCTCATGAAGACTTGACGAAGCCGATACTGGTCATCTGGTTCCGCTAACTGCTTCGAGCCGAATGGCGCTACCGATTCATCCCTGCCTCACAAGTAATATCGCCAATATGGATGCTTTTCCATCAACCCATCCTCATCAAAGTCGATGACCCTGTCAGTCGGCGGCTTTCCATGAAGCTGGTCTCTGCGTCTGTTCTCCCGAAGGTTAATCAGTGTCACGATACCAGCTCCAATGCCAGTCCAGGCTGTTGCTGCAAAGAGAGCCCAAAAGCCAACCGTGTATTCAGGCCCATCGCGACTGGGGAATATATAGCCAGAGGCTACACCCATCGTCGAACCAAAGGACTGGAATATGCCAGTGCTAATTCCTGAATACATGTCAGCACAGTTGGATGGCGATCGAAAATGGGCTAAAGCTCACCTTTCTTGACGTCACCACAAGCATTGCCGGTGATATTACCCACTGTCAGTGTGACGCCCGATAGAATACCAGTCAGTGTTAAGAATAGCCCACCATACCTGACACTATTGTACTCTGATGGTACAAGCACCAGGATAAGGTCTCCAACACATGCGACGATCGAGTTGATGACCAGGAGACCGGAACAAGATTTGAACCGATCTGAGAGGTAACCCACCACGAACACCATCACGAATGCCACGCAGAATGGCGGAGCTACCATCAGCTGCGCCTTCACATTATCGTAGCCCATTGTGGCAACGATGATCGGCGTAAAGGTCGAAATTGTGTACGTGGACAATACCTGACCCATATATATGAAGATGTTCATCCAAAGTCGCCAGTCCTTGAGCTGCCCCAACACGACCTTCCAATACACTTTGCCATGGGTTCGATTGCCGTCACGCATCATCCGGTAGTCAGCCACATCTCGCTCGCGTGGGGTGAGCCACCTCGTATTGTGGGGTCTATCCGGTAGTACCCAAATAGCAACGACGCCGAACACAATCGTCAGAAGGCCCTCAAGGATGAACAAAACCTGCCAGTTCTTGAGACGATTGGTACTCTCTATTTGCGAGATACCATACGCAATCCAGCCACCGAAGGCTCCAGCGAACGGCGTAGCGCTCAAATACACACTTATTCGTCGACCCCATTCAGCCTTTGGG